>NC_091437.1:35331127-35631127 GCF_964237555.1 Oryctolagus cuniculus | reverse complement strand
AAAATTGGGCTCAGAAAGGTCACAAAGCTATAAAGTGGAAATGCCAGAATAAATTTATTTCTGTGTTCTAACATTAAGGCTCTTAGACACTCATTCTAAATAATACCTAGTACATTTATGAAATACTTATGCTTTGGTAACTTAGGTAGAGTAGTCTACACTTTGGTAAATTAGGTTTAGCAGTCAACTACATTCTATTAATGAACAGTATATCTTCCTTTGCAAAGAGAAGCAATATGATGATAGCAATTACTTTCTGTTTTTGCAACTAAATTGTAACATGGCTGGATGCATTTTTCTACCATCTCAGCAGTTGATTGCACTATAATTTTAAGTTATTTAGCTCTAATAATCAAGCTTACTCCATAATATCGAAAGAATCCTTTATCCATTTCTTCATATAATAAACTTCATTTGTTTACATAAATATGAGCAGCAACAGTGATCCATAGACTTTCCAGAAGCTAAAACTCATTGATAAAATGTTTTTTAACATGTTCTGCAATTTAAAATCTTTAATAGTGCTAAATTCATGTGCTATTTTCACAGACAAGATACACGAGACGTGGACATACCAAGAACTTAGTCTTACTGCTAGCATTTTACAAATGAGAAAATTTTTCAGACAATTGAGATATTTCTCCAGCTGACCCAACCTTCTACAGGAAGAGATGGGACTAAATCTTGGGTCTACAGACTCCAGCATGTGCTTTATCTGCTATAACACAACACAGTAGAATATTAAAGAAGAGAGTAAATATATATAATTGTTCCACCTGTTCTGATGGCCCTGTAACGAAAAACACGACCTTGATGTACAATCGTGCACTGAATCATCTTAAGATTTTTTTTCTCATTAAAGTGACCAAAGATATTTTTCTGCTTGAAAAACTTGTTTAGTTCACCGGCAACATATATGTTTCTGCACACCAAGGTTCAATTCAAGGATTTCCTCACTGAGTTTACATTTTCCCCTATTTCAATTTCAATTTCAATTTCAATTCCATGAGCCCCTTTGTACTGATAACTAAGGACAGGAAAGTTTCTTTTGTACTGGAAAAGCCACGCTAGTATTTATTGCAGTTATTCATCCTCTAGACTAGTTCTATGGAACAAACATCAATTGTGATCTGGATTCAAATTATAAGTTCTATTTACTTGTTGCAAGTCCTTTGGCAATTTTATTAACTTTTTGGTGCCAGTTTTGTATAAGTAGATTAGGGATATGACTACCTATGAATATCACCTTTGGAGATTGAACAGAAAACCTCTTAGCACATGCCTAGATGCCCATTTATTTAAGCTCAACAAGTGATGCTTTATCATCATCACCCTTACCATGATCATCATCATAATCACTACCAGCACTGGTATGATGATGTCTCTTAACTTGTCTTTCATATCAAGTTTGTTAGAATTTTGAATATGTTGTACTACTACTCTTGTCATCTCCAGTTCAGTACAGATATGGGATCTTAATTTTAAGAAAAAACAAAAACTCACCTGAGAAAAGGCAGAAAAGAGCCAGAGAGAGGAGCAGAAAGACACCTGCTATTTTCATGGTGTCAGTCAGCCCACTCAGATCAAGGCTACCTGTCCCGCTCAGGTTCTCTGTCAAGACACTCCCCAGAAAGCACTAAAACACACAATCAGACATTTATATAGACATGATAGAGGCAGTTGGGATCTCCACCTTCTTTATAAAAATCCTATTCTTAAAATCAAGTGCAGTCCCACATGCTTTAGGTATTTATTGGAACATGTGACATTCTTCCCATCAATCTTAAAAATTAGGACAATTATGTGAGTCACTCCTTAGATCTTATTAATAGAGGATGTCATTTCCACTAGTAGCCTGCATTTTCCTGACAACCAATACATTCTCTCTGCTCTTTCCTCTAAGGTTTCATACATTAAAGGGATGATTCACTTGGGTGAGTTCCACTTGAGCCCCAGGACTCTTTCAGACTGGTGCTACCTGTCTGTGGTCCAGATGAGTCAGCCACTCCAGGGGAGTGGAATTTTGGGTGTAACTGGGATTTTCAGAGCCAAATTCATCAAAGGTATATACCTAAGGAGACAGGTATTCTACACTGTAACCAGAGCTGTAGAGGAGCAAGTATACCTCTGGACAAGAATCCACTTATGAATTCTCAAATCATTATTGCAGTCAAATGTTAGTGATTTCCAATTATTGAGTGAAAAAGAAGTCAAAGTTTTATTTTTAAGTTGTTAAAAATACTGATTTTAAAGTTACTGAATTAAATATTTAAAGGATGTAATGTCAGAGCTATTATTTACCTTTTCCTGCAAAGTGAAAAATAGGCATGATGAAGATCTTAGAGTTTTAACTCCTTGAAAAGAGACTGTGCATATAATTTAGATAAATCTCATTAACTGTCATGGTCAATTTATTTGCAAGGTAGTTCAAAGAGTGAGGTGCTGGTAACTTTCTTTGGAGGAACAAAAGAAATAAAGAATAATTATAATAATAATGAGAAAATCTGTCTCAAACCACAAACTGCTACTTAAAATACAGAGAAAAATGGATCAAGTTAAGGTACGCATAGATTATAGTGCAAAACATACCCAATTGAAACACAAGAGATTAATGTAATCTATGGGCAAATAAATCATATATTATATATCAAAATAATTGGATTAATTTTATTTTTATTTATTTTTATTTTTACAGGCAGAGTGGACAGTGAGAGAAAGAGAAAGAGACAGAGAAAGGTCTTCCTTTTCTGTTGGTTCACCCCTCAATGGCCTCTGATGCCGGCGTGCTGTGGCTGGCGCACCGCGCTGATCCTGATCCAAAGCCGGGAGCCAGGTGCTTCCTCCTAGTCTCCCATGTAGGTGCAGGGCCCAAGCACTTGGGCCATCCTCCACTGCACTCCCTGGCCACAGCAGAGAGCTGGACTGGAAGAGGAGCAACCAGGACAGAACCAGCGCCCCAACCGGGAATAGAACCTGGGGTGCCGGAGCCGCAGGCGGAGGATTAGCCTAGTGAGCCGCGACACCGGCCTTAAAGTTCTTTACCAAAAGTTGTAAGTTAGATATTAGGCATTCAATGTTTCAAAGATGCTAAATAATAACCTTAAAAACTGTGTTTAAATTTTCCTTGAAGATTTCGTGAAAGGAGGAAGAACAGAGTAAATGGAAACACGCTTAATAAAAGCCCAGAAGTGTCCTAATGATGATTACAGAAGTTTGCCTACTTGTCATGATCTTGCAGTGTTTTTTCTTGTGAAGTGAAATAGTATCAAGAGCAGTTCTTTGATACACAAACATTATGTAGGCTTGGGTTCAGGCCCTGTGGCTGCCTTCCTCCTTCCTATCCCATGTCCAGTGTTTTCTCCTCCCTTCACTTTCTTTTCCTTTCTTTCCTTCTCATTCTGTAACTAGACAGGACAGAGTCAAAGCACAATGCGCTGTCCAATAGGGACAAGAGCTGGAAAACACCAGCAAACACTGGAAGACAACACAGCAGTAGTCTGCCATGTTCCATCATGAAATCTATGGTAGCCTTTCTAAAATATCTGTTACATTTCTCCCCCGCTCTCAAAAACTTTATTTTTTTGGTACTTGTTTCTCCTATCTTGCTCTAAACTCTCAAACTCTGAACTCTCACTGTTCACCTAAATATTGCTCCCTCCTTACCTTTCATTCTTTCCTTTCCTGTCTCTCAGCAACCATCAAGAGGTTTTTTTCCTTCCCAATAGATTTTTTTTTTTTTTGCAGTACAATTCTACCCTCTTTCTTTGAATGCTTTCAATTCTATATTTTCAACATTTACCCTACTCACCAAAACAAAGCTTGGCAGCACAAAAATCCATGTATTGGCTCAGAAATGCTGTGGGGGAGAGAAAAATCTTTCATAAGTATATATATATTTATGTATATATACATATTTCATATGTATATATTTTAAAAAGTTGGAAATTTGAGTAATCAATTTGTTAGGTTTCTGAGACAATGTGAAATATTTTTAAACTACAACTTAAAGGAAAAGGGAAGAAACATTCTTTGGAGAATCATTGAATTAGCTCCTTAAATAAGAAGTTGAGATAATAGAAGGTTATAAACAAATTACAGGTAATTATTCACAATGATTTAGTCTTTTGGCTACAGATGAAGTAGAAGACAGCAGTTTAAATGTTGTTTTCTGTATCATTCTGAAAGGAAAATCTTAAGAATCTCAAAATTTAATGATATTTCAATATATTAAATCATGCAGAAAAACATAAATGAACAAAAAGGAAGGTGGGTGTGGAAGAAGGAAGCAGATGTGAGACAAGTCACTGCTTCATGCATAGTAAAAGATAGCCCCAACTTATACAGCTGACTTCCAAAATTTAGCTAAGCATATCTTTTATAAAGAGAAAAATACATTATTTTTTCAAGTAAAGGTGCTATATAGACATTATGCATTTATTTATAAATATTACCTGACTATACACAAATCATTTACGTTTATTTAATATACATATAAGGGAATTGAAATTCAATTATGATTTTTGCTGCTGATCTATGGTACTACTTCAGCTATTGAGATTTAACTCCCTTGTTTTTAAAATGCTTAGTCTGGATCCAAGGATATACTTATATCTGTATGCATCTGAATATTTTACTTACTCATGTAACTCTTACTTTTCCCACTACTGTTCATATATATCAACATGCACTACTTTGAAATATTACTTCCCAGGTAGCTATCAACACTTCCCCTAAATGGCTGGATTCTTCTACCATTTATCCTAGGTCATGAGATGGAGGCATGTTTTCAAAAAAGAAGAGCCACCAACTTAATCCAAAAAAGTAGTAATCAAGGAAGTTACTGTTCAATATTGAAATTTTAACAAGCCTAGACATACAATAAACCAAAATCAGGAATTTTGGATTTGCAATGATGCAATATTTATTCAGAGTGAAGAGGATTGTTTTTTTGTTGGAACTTTTATAAAAGCACATAGGAAAAGGTAATCTTTCTGAGAAATGAGAAGAGGGGTCAGGGAAGAGAAGCAGCAATGGAGTCTAGGGTCTAGACCTCATTTTTCTGGCTCAGTTCAAACTCCTTGGCTTTTGGAGTAGGATAATGATGTATCATCCCACTTGGCATGGGTGAAACAGAATAATAATAATGAGAGAGGCATCCAGGCTTGGACCTCATAGCAATCTCATAAAAACCTTTCATACTGCAATAAAGATCACTAAGAATAACTTAAAATTACAATTTCAACATAAACACATGCTGAGAGGATAGATGAAGAGGAGGCTTAGAGTTAAGAGGTATTACAATTGAAAGGGGCAGAACGTCATTCAGCAGAGGGTGCTAACACACTAGGTGGATAACAAGGAGAGGAAGCAGTCACAGGCTGCTATGAGACAGTGACTGTTGGAGCTGTGTCATACTACAGAGATTCTAGACATATCCAGATGACAGAATTCAGTACCCAGAAGTCAATATTTGCAAGAAACATCAACAGGTACCAATATCATGCAAATGTTATTAATTTATATAAGCTGTCCCTGGGATCCAAATGCCATTTTTGGGGAAACAGAAAGTAATGAGAAAAACCAATGAGAAAGGAAAAGCAGAAAGACATACTTCACAAAATTCTGACTATGTAGTGGGAAGAATTTTGTTTTGTTCCATGTGGGCTCCATAGTATTTTCAACCATGATTAATAATTACTAGACATTCTGAAAATATTTGAATGACTAAATTTCAAATATTTTTAACTGGTAACATCAGCATTTTCTGATATCACTAATAAATGAAGACAAAAACAGTTAAAACAAGAACATTTCAGTTTTTGACACATTGAAGTCTTAACTCACATGATTCACTTGCTCAGAATACTCGGTCCAAACTTCAACAATGTTTTATGAGGAAAAAATATAGATTCTTAGATCATCATCTCAAAAGATATTTACCTCATCTTCCACCCAATACAAAATATGATCTAACGTTCTCCTAAGAAATGTACAAATACTTTCATACTTCCTGGTTCCATGATAGCGAAGAATGAATATATACCTAGAACCCAGAGAGTTTTGGGATGTGCATTACATTTCTGTCACACACGTTATGATTTGAGGGACATTAATTGATCTTTCTGGGTCTTAGTATTCTTGATAAGGGTAGTTTTTCTGGGTTATTTTTATGCATTTTATTTCACTGATTTCCTTAAATATACACACCTTAAATTTTATGAATGAACTTTAAGTCTCTTAAGATTGTTTAGACTCAAATATCTTGTCACGTTAGCCATGCCTGCCATCAACGTCATTGCAAAGTGTTGAAAAAGATAGGCTCAAAGATATTTCGACAGTTTATCTCTAAGTTTATTCTACTGAAATCAATATTTCCATTTTGGGGGCACAGTGCCAAACTCCTCACCCTCATAAAATGCAATGAAGCAGGTTTGGCATCACTTGTTTTTAATGACTCCCTGTGTGCAACCACTTAGCTTCACGTTCTTTCCCAAATGCTCATGTCCTCATACTTCCTGCTCTTTCCCATCATAGACTGTACACTCTCCTAAAATAAGCTCTTCATAGTCTTTCGTTTATTTCAATTACTTTCTGATTTGCCTACTTTAGCTCATTATGTTCTTCTGAGTTGTTTTCTTTAGTTACTATGTGTCTCATTTCCACATATCAAACAAAGAAAAGCCCAAATCACAATATTCTTGACAGTTCGTTATCCTCAAATTTAAAGCTGGTAACACAAACTAAATCTAACTTGTTAATATTATTTTATTTGCCACATACAATGGTCTTAATGGTCTTTTTTGTAAACAGACCACAACTTTTAAAATTTAAATACTCAACAAAAATAGAAGTAAAACATGAGATTTTCTGAAAAATTTGGAACTTCCCTTGTTATTGCAAAGTCAGTTGGGCTCCAGTGTTCTTGCCTCATTGAAATGTGCTTTTATTGGACTAACTTGCCTTGGTTGTTATTGATCTCAGGAGACATTTCAGTTTGAAAATCCTAACTTCTGAAACTAACAGTACTTCTTAATTTTCCATATAAATTTATTTTTCTTGTGAAACTGTTCTACTTTGTAAAATTATACTTGACACCCCCTGTACTTGTCTATATCTCCTTGCAGGAAGAATCTGTATCTTTTTACATCTTTTACCCTTAAATTGTCCATCCTATATTGAGCAATCACTCTATGATTACTTATTGAAACATGTTCTCCAGAGAACATTAATAACTATTCTGATCAACATTTCCTCAAATCCATCTTGTTCCTTGTTTTAAACTGGTAGGTATTTGCTTAACTCTGGTTTTCCATCTTTACTTTCATTCCTTTAATTTCTTGTAGCTAAGGAGGAAACATCCAATAGTTCATGAAAATTTTTCATTAAAAGATAAGCTTATTTTAGGGCAAAAAAATTCTGAAATCCATACAGTTTTTCTACAGTACACACCTTCTGTGAACTTTTAAAGACCCCTGTTTTAAAAGACCCCTGAATTTTTAAAGACCTCTGAAACCATGTTTCAGAATGGCTGTAATCTCACTTGAAAGTCCTTATTTCCCTTTCCACTTCTTAATAAGATAGAGGAAGATGTTCATAAACAAGATCTTCAAAATGTTCACGGAAAGTGTATATTATTTAAAAACTGTAAGGATTTCATTTTTTCACACCAAATAAACTTGCGTTTAGTTTTTCCATGAAGATTTTATTTTTTTTAAAAGACTTATTTGAAAAGCAGAGTTAGAGAAAGAGAGAGAGAGAGTGAGGGTCAGAGAAAGAGAGGTCTTCCATCTGCTGGCTCACTCCCCAAAAGGCTACAACTGCTGGAACTACCTGATCTGAGGCCAGGAAGCAGAAGCTTCATGCAGGTCTCCCATGTGGGTGCAGGAACCCAAGCACTTGGGCCATCTTCTGCTGCTTTCTCAGGCACATTAGCAGGGAGTTGGATTGGAACTGGAGCAGCTAAGAATTGAATCGGATCCCATACGGGATGCCAGTGCTGTAGGCGGCAGCTTAACTTGCTGTCACAATGTTGGCCCCTCCGTGAACATTTTAGAGAAGCCTTGTACTCACTAATTGTTATACAAAAGTACAAAGACAATCAAACACATAACTAGAAGTCAGTTTTTACAATTTACAAATTGCTAAATGGCAATTATCTCTCTTTCCAATTCATATAGCCTGTACCATTCATCATCTGCTCTACCACCTCCCTCCATCTGTATACATCTTGTCTCACTAAAATCAAGACAATATGTACTTAAATATATTATTTTAACCACAATGGAAATAAAATTATGCCATATAGATTGCTACATAAGCATTTTATGTTAACTGATGTTATAAATTTTAATATAACATTAAGATCATTCAAAGATCCTTTGGTTCTTAATTTGCTATTTTTTATGCTTAATTTATTTCTTCTTGAATTCACTTTTTGAAAATTTAATTTTAAATCAGAGAGACAGAGACAGATGGGGGCAGATTTCCTATTCACTGCTTAGATGTTTACAACAGTTAGGGCTGGGTCAGGACAAAGCCAGGATCCCACAATTCATTCTGGGTCTTCTAACTTAGTGGCAGTTACCCATATCCCTGAGCCATACTGCCTTCCAGGGTGCCCATCAGTAGGAAGCTGGATTGGAATTGGAGACAGGAAATGAACTTAGACTCTTTGAAACGTGATGTGGGAATTGCCAGTGGCCTCTTCACTGCTGTGTTAAACACAAACTCTTTGAATTCACATTCAAAGCTGAATTTTGTATATGCGTTTTTATAGTGAATGCCAAGTCTTTTATTTTTAAATTTAACATTAATTCAGATAATAAAAGAAATTATTTTAATATAGTATAGTATAGACTTAGGATCATAATGAAATGATGCTATAAACCTTAGATGTAAAATAAAATAGGTCAGAATAATTTTGTTTTTCTTCTTTGACCAGGAAACTAGATTAGTAGATCTGAGGTCCACATAATGAATTTGAACATCAGCCAGGCATTAGAAAATGTATCTCATGCCTAAAATGGGAATGGATAAAGATGTACGGTAGCTCTAACTGCTTGAACAGTTAAACAAAAAGGTGATAATGAATTAATTAATGTAACCAAGAGGCACAGGATTATGCTCTAGTCTACGCTTTTATTACTGACCTAAATGAAGATCTGGAAAGCGTGCTTTAAAGCTGAAGTCATCTCTGCCAAGCTTCCCTTTTGTGGTTCATTCTCTTAGCTTATGGAGAAATCACTTAATGAACTTTCACTTTATTCATGCTGGTCAGTCATTCTCCGTATATAGAGATCTTTTAGACTCCTGACAGAATCCAGCATTCAATGATCACATCAGATTTCTCAATAAAATCGGTTAAAAGAAGAAAGACAGTGATAGTCACAAGGGCATCAAAAAGTGCAGGTCAGACTTATGGATATATACAGCAGAATCTCAAAATTCAGGATCTCAAAGACATGTTTAAGTGCATGTTCACAGTAGCATTATTCACAGTAGCTAAAAGGTACACACATTTACAATGTGTACAGTGGCCCCAGGAGAGATGGAAGCCAGCTCTAAATAAGGCAGCACTTAAAACTCCTGCTAGTGTGCTGACTGTCCCTACCACCAGGAATCAGGACATTTGTTCACTCTCCAGAGATTGTAATGGGAAATGAACAAAGCTGAATTGCACATTTGCAATAATAATAATAATAATAAAACGGAAATTGTCCCAGCCCAGGTATATGTCTGGCTTTGCCTGTTCCCTTTGAAGTTTAATTACAGGCATCAAAAGAAGCCTCTTTATTGTTTGCTAAGACAATGCAATATGAAGGGAAAAGTTTGACAAAATCCTAAAAATCACCAGGAAGCAGTGCTTCTCAAGTTAGATGATTTAGTTCAAAAAATTCATTATTAAATATGTCTTAAACTTCAGGAATAAAAATCTTCTTTTTTTGTTTAAATATAAATTGGGGTAGACAATTGGCCTAATGGTTTCTTTAATGGTTTCTATCTTTCTTTTTTTTCAGACTTTTATTTTATTTATTTGGAAGAGTTACAGAGAGAGGTAGAGACAGAGAGAGGTCTTCCATCCACTGGTTCACTCCCCAGATGGCCGCAATGGCCGGAGCTGTGCCGATCCGAAGCCAGGAGCCAGGAGCTTCTTCCAGGTCTCCCATGTGGGTGCAAGGGCCCTAGGACCTGGGCCATCTTCTACTGCTTTCCCAGGCCATAGCAGACAGCTGGATGGGAAGTGGAGCATCCGGGACTAGAACTGGCACCCATAAGGGATGCCGGCGCTTCAGGCCAGGGCTTTAACCTGCTGTGCCGCGGTGCCAGCCCCAAGGAATAAAAATATTCTATAAAAATGTTTATTTCTAAGTTCAAAAATCTGATTATTTCTGCTATCCAACATCTCTTCAAAGCTTGTCAACTCTAGTCCGGCCAAGATGCCTCAGGGAAAATTAACTAGGACTGCCAAAAGCTCAAAGTGCCAAAAGTCTGAGCAACCTGGATTTTTTTGTTCCTGTACTTTTTATAGAATTATTTATTTATTTGAAATAGAAAGTGACATAAAGAAAAGGAGAGACAGAGCTAGAGATCTTTCATTCACTGGTTCCCCCCTAACTGCCTGCAGTAGGCTGGAACTGGGCCAGGCTGAAGCCAGGAGCCAGGCATTCCATCCAGGTCCACCATGTGACTGACAGGAAACCACGGACTGGGGCCGTCATCTGGTGCTTCTGTGATGCATTAGCAGGCAAGTGGACCAGAACTGTGGGGTAGCTGGGACTCAGGCCCTCTTACATGGGGATGTGGTGCCCTACGTGGTGGTTTAATCCACTGGGGCACAAAAACCATCTCTTTTCCTATATTTTTGCCAATTAATATTTTATGTCTAGAACACTTTTTGCTACCTCTGCCTATCTGAGTCAGCTTTTCTGGTCAACCTAAAAGAAAGCTTATTCTAAAATGTGGTCCACAGTGATCCAAGAAGGAATCAATCTCTTTATTCTAGCTTAAAATAAAACAAAATATTTCACTTTTCTAGGAATATAGCATATGACATATTATGATGATATAACTTAATTGTATAAGTTGCTTTTTTTTTTTTTTTTTAAGATTTGCTTATCTGTTTGAAAGTCAGAATTACAGAAATTGGGGGGGAGAGAGAGAGAGAGAGAGAGAGATCTTCCATCTACTGTTTCACTCCCTAGATGACCACAAGGGCCAGAACTGGGCCAGGTCAAAGCCAGAAGCTTTTTCTAGATCTCCCCATGTGGATGCAGGAGCCCAAGCATTTGGACCATCTTCAACATTTTTCCCAGGTGAATTAGCAGGGAGCTGGATCAGAAGAGGAGCAGCCAGGACACAAATTGGTGCTCAGATGGAATGCTGGCATTTGCCTGCTCAGTTATTTATTCTTTGGAATAAATATTACACAGCCTTTAATGTTAGAGATTTACTTGACATATGCCAATATCCTTTCAAAGCACTAGAAAAAAAATATAGCAGCTAAATTACTATGTTAGGCAGAAAGACCAAGGCTTGTATGATTTAATTTCCAAACCTTGCATTATTTTATGTGCCTATGTTGCATACAGAGAACAACATGTGTGTCTGTCATGTTGCCTGAGTGTATGAGAAACCGAGTCCTATATTTATCAGATAGTACAATCAAATAACTCCTAATAACACTTAAGGCAGGTGATAAACAAACATTTCTGAGATGCTGTGTTTAATCACAAAGGCCCAAACAGGGAAGAAGTAAGGGAAATTAAGTAGTTACCAACTATTGGCTGAAACCAACAGAAGACTGTGAGCCTATCTTTGGTCTGGCCCACTCTCCATCACTGTAACTATCTGGGGACTGAACCGGCAGACGGTGATCTCTTGCTCTCTTTGATTCTCCTTCTCTCTCTGTAATGATGTCTTTCTTATAAATAAATAAATCTTTTTTAAAAAATACATTTTGTTTTTTTTTTTAAGTTATTCTTTAACTTGTCAAGGAAATCTACTCTATTTCTGGTTCATTATTACCATGAATGAATGTAAACCTCATGGAAACCACAAAGCAAAACCCTATAGTAGTTATAAAAGAAGAATCCATCATGAAAAGTACTCAAAGCACACCACCACAGAAAGCTATCAAACCACAAAGACAGACAGCAAGAAAAGAAGAAACAAAGAATCTACAAAATAACCAGAAGGCAAACTAGAAAAAGGCAGTAGCAAGTCCTTACATGGGAATAATTGCTTTGAATAATGGATAAAATTCTCAAAATAAAATATATAGAGAGAAGCTGAATGAATGAAAAACTAGGCCCAATAATGCTGGATAAGAACATATATAGACAGAAATATATATATATATATAAACATATATAGACAGAAACAATATATAGACATATATAGACATATATAGACAGAAACAATGAGGATAAGAGCATATATAGACAGAAAAAAATATTCAAGCAAATGACAAAGATATTCAAGCAAATGGAAACCAAAAGAAAACAGTGATTCCTATATCAGTCCTAGTAGTTGAGCTGCTATTTGGGACACTTGCATCCCAAATCAGGGTGCATGAGTTAGAGTCTTGGCTCTCTACTCTCAGTTTCAGCTTCCTGCTATGTGCACACTGGGAGGCAGCAGGTGATAGCTGGAGTAGTTCAGTCCCTGCTATCCACATGGGAGGACTGGATTGGATTTTTGCTTCTAGGTTTAGGCCTACCTCATTTCTCAGCTCTTGCAGGCTTTTGGGAAGTGAACAAATGGATAGAAGCATGCGTGCTCTCTCTCTCTCTGCCTTTCAAATAAAATATTTAAAAATTAATAATATCAATTTTCACATAAATAGGAGAAAAAAGTCCTTAGATTCATATGAAACTACAGTAGACCCTGAATACTTAAAGCAATCTTGAGAAAAATGAATAAAGTTGGAAGTATCATATTATGTGACTTCCAAATATATTATAATGCTATTGTAAGCAAAACAACCAGGTACTGGCATTAAAAACAGATACATTGACCAGTGGAATAGAATAGATTAGAACTAAGTACACACATATCCAGCCAACTCATTTTCAACAAAGGTTCCAAGAACACACAATGGGAAAAGGTCAGCCTCATCAATAAATGTGGGGAAAATTGAATGTTCACATGTATAAGAATGAAATTGAATGTAGACCATGGAGTCAAGAGCTGCAGGTCATAAATAAGAGTGTTAATTGTTAAATTAACAACAGGAGTCACTGTGCACTAATTTCCCATGAAGGACCTCTGTCCTCAAAGAATTGTATTATGAGACTTAATAGTAAAACTTGTTCTCAAAGATTTACTTCATTTTAGTGGATTAAGTGGAGGATATTCTTATGTCGCATAAGTTTTACATAAGACTAAGTGCCCAACTCCATTGCTTGTTCCCTTAGGTGTTTATTCAATTAATGATAAAACTTTTCCTCAAAAAAAGTATATTATTGCAATAAACAAAAGAAAAATAAGAAAGGTAGAAGAAGGAAGGGTGGGGTCACGGGAGGGAGGGAGGATGGGGTGGAAGTGTCATTATGTTCTTAAAACTGTATGCACAAGATACATGAAATTTGTTCCACTTATATAAATAAAAATTTAATAAAAAGAATAAAATTGGATCCTAATGTCACATCATATATAAAGTCAACTCAAAATAGATTAAGGACTTACAAAGAAAACTCCAAATATAAAAGTAGAAGAAAACATAAGGGAATGAGCCTTTTGACATTGGTCTGGGCAATGGCTTTTTTGGATATGACTCTGAAACCATGGAGGTAATAAAAGCAAAAATAAACAAATTGGATGGCATCAATTACAGAAGCATAACAAATGAGACAACTGACATACTGAAAAGAAAACCAACAGAATGTGAGAAAACATTTGTAAATCACGAATCCAATGAAAGAGTTAATGTACAAAATATGTAAGAAACACAAGTCAATAGCCAGAAAACAAATAACCCAATTTTTAAAATAGACAAGTGACATGAACAGACATTTCTCAAAAGAAGACATACAGATGGCCAATATGTTTATAAAAAGGTGATTAATTAATACCACCAATCATTAGAGAAATGCAATTTAAAATCACATGAGGCATTACCTCATCCCTGTTATGCTGGCTAGTATCAAAAAGATGAAAGAAAACAAGTGTTAGAGAAGGAAACATTTATATACTCTGAATGGTAATGTAAATTAGTATAGACATTATGTGAAATAATATGGAAGTTTCTCCAAAAACTAAAAACAGATCTACCACATTATTCTACAATCTGACTTCTGGAGATAAACCCAAAGGAAATGAAATGAGCAAGTCAAAGAAACATCTGCACTCCCACGTTCATTGCTACACCATTCACAGTAGCCAAGATGTGGAACCAACTCAAGAGTCTGTCAGTGTATGGGTGGATAAACAAATGTGGTACACAAACACAATGGAATACTATTCATCCCTGACAAAGAAGGAAATTCTGTCAATTTTGACAGCATGGAGGAACATAGAGGTCAGTATATTAAGTGAAATAAACCAGGCACAGAAAGGCAAACATTTACAGATGAAATCTGAACAGGTAAAACTGAGAGAACTATAGTACAGCATATGCTGGTTACCAGAGACTGAGGTTTCGAGATCAAAGGGTACATCATTTCAGTTAGACAGAAAATATAATTTTACGAGTTCTGTTGCATAGCAATATGACTATAATGTACAAATATCTGATATTTTATGACAGCTAAGAGAATAATTTCAAATATCTTATCATCAAAACTAAGTGAGGTGATACGTTAACTAACTTGACTTAAACATTCTGTACTTTATACATGTCTCAAAATATTATGTATATACTATTCTGATCTGTGTAAAATAATAGTAATAAAAATAACTAATTTTAAAGAAAATTAATAATATAAAAATAGTGAAGAGAATTAATGTAAGTTTGTCTTATTGTTTGAATGTTATCAAATAACAAGGAACCATTTTGTCTGCTTCCACAGGTCTATACCCAAATAATTTCTAATTTTTGTTTGGAAAATGTATGAAAGAGTCTACTGAGGTTTTTTTCCTTTGAATTGATAAAATTCCGGAGGGGGAGGCGCTGGGTAAAAGGAAACTAATCAGAAAAACACAATCTACACAGAATTAGTTTAACATTTAGTTCTTTAGTCAGTAACATTTCCTTAGTTAAAAATATTCCCAGCTCTACGATCCAATGTGACACCTAAAAAAGTAATAAGCCTGGCTATAAGTTCAGATGTTTCAGCTTCCTGGGAAGAATACTATCATGTTAAATGATGAAAAAACCTGCAGTTCCTAGAACATTAGTTACCTGCTAGTATATGAGACGTTAACCACATTTTTTAAGTTGTTAGTCTAAACAGCAATTCTTTATTGCCACCTTATGGTCAAATATGTCTATTACAAGTCCTGCTAGAGTTTACTATGGTTCAGTTTGCACATTGAGAGGGTCTGAATCAGATGAAATAAAGCATCCTATAAATCATATTAAGCTATTTATTTGTATTACTACTCACAAACGGTGGTGATTTTTTAACTCTTTTTTTTCAATGATTGTAAATGGTCAAAGAATTATGTTTGGGAATATATAATGGAGCCAAAGGTAACAGTTAAGATGATTATCAAAATAATCTATTAAGTCATAATAATGTGGGTTGCTTGTGGGTATAATTAATACTGAAGATGCTTTAAGGAATATATAGAAATTTTAAATTGAAATTGAGTTTGAGAAAGGACTTAGAGAACAATGACAATTAGTTTAATTACATCAAAACATATATAGGAGCATACTTAGAAGAAAAAAAATAGGACGTGTATTGGACATATTGACAGAAACTTTTCCTGAGCAAACGATATCAAGATGCCCAGTATCTGATATTATGAAAATGGGTATGGTCTCATGATATGAATATGTGAATTTTACATTGTAGGGGCAATAGGGGAAGGACAGAGGTGAGTGGGACTGTCAAGCACAGAATGTAGGATGGATGGGCAAGGAGAAGACAGAAATGACAAAAGCCTAGGGTTAATCAATAATTAGAGAGTAGAAAGTAAGGCCAACAAGATGAATTTCAAATCAGCTGCCAAGGAGGAGTAGGGGAAAGAATGGGAGAGAGAGAGAGAGAGAGAGAGAGAGAGAGAGAAGAAGAAGAAGAAGAAGAAGAAGAAGAAGAAGAAGAAGAAGGAGGAGGAAAGGAGGGAAGGGGAGGGGAGGGGAGGGGAGAGGGAAACACAGTGACTATTAGAGTGAGGACCACAAAGTGGGAAGCTCCTTTTATGTGGGCAGCCATAAGCATTTTGTGAAAATTATATTTGGGGGTTTTACTGGAAAAAGACAATCTCATTTGGATACATGCTGGCTTTTTTGGAAGTGTCTCCTATCAAATGACAGAAAAATTCTTGTTTGTTTTTTTTTTTTTTTTTTTTTTTTTTTTTTGCCAGGCAGAGTGGACAGTGAGAGAGAGAGAGAGAGAAAGGTCTTCCTTTACCGTTGGTTCACCCCGCAATGGCCGCTGCAGCGCTCTGCGCTGATCCGAAGCCAGGAGCCAGGTGCTTCTCCTGGTCTCCCATGCAGGTGCAGGGCCCAAGCACTCGGGCCATCCTCCACTGCCTTCCTGGGCCACAGTAGAGAGCTGGACTGGAAGAGGGGCAACCAGGACAGAATCCGGCACCCCAACCAGGACTAAAACCCGGGGTGCCGGCGCCGTAGGCGAAGGATTAGCCTAGTGAGCTGCGGTGCCGGCCAAGAAAAAATCTTGTTTTCAAATTGTTTTCTTACTCTTGTGTGTATCAAATTTAAGTAAGAACTTTATTATTCACTAAAATATTTCTAATACAGCAGAGCACAAGACTTGTCCTTTGAAATTCTCAGAAAAAATAAAACTTTGGCATTGTACCCTAGTCTACAATTTAGAAAAAATCTGAAGGAAAAATAGGTCCAATGGCATGATAAAGTCCACTTCTGCTTTCAGACAATATGGTGTAAGAGAAAACATATATACTTTCTTACTTGAAACTATGAAGAGTCAAACAAATATGTGAACAAAAATCACTAAATCATCAGGCATTAAAGAACATTGATAAAGAAGTGAGAGACAAATATGTTAAGCTTGTGGTTGGCCCTCATTTCCTCATTATGACAGAGTCTAGGAATAGGAAAAAGGAACTGATGCAGGACCCTGAGTTGAGTATGCACAGCTGAGGAGGAGAGGCCAAAATGGCCAGAGTTTTCACGCTCTAGCCTACGAGAACCAGAGAGAGGCTCATCAGGGCACTGACTGGTGTTTGAGTGTGAGGGGCCTCCCTGTCACCCAAGATTAGGTACATCAGAGCCCAGGTCCTATTCAAGTCTGGAAACTGTGCCTGTGTGAGATGAAAAAAATCTACTGGATGACATTAATGGTGGATTGATAAAAAAAGAAAAGAGTTATGAATGTGAAGTTAGAACAATAGCACTGGGATGCAATCCTCTCTGGAGTTTCTGGGGTTCCTGCATGGCCCAGGACTCGGAGGGATGGAAAGCGACATTTTGTAAGACTGAGACTATCTTGTCCCTGGGGCTGTTTGCTCCTCATATTCTAAAATGGATTGACCAAAGATGACTTCTTCCTTGTTCCCTGGAGCCACGCAGCCACAATGTAATCAACGGAGTCATTAAGAGCAAAGATCTAATAAAACATACACATATTCTGAGCACAGCCTCACATGGCAGAACAGACAGATGCTCCTTACCAGGCCAGCACAGAGCAAGCTACTGAGAAGAGAGCATGTTAGTACCTTTTCTTCTATCCTTCCTATTAATAGAGGTAAACAGATAATATAGACTTACATGTCAGTCAGATAATATATACATACATATATGGCCTACATTCATGTAACTCATATATTTGTTCATACAAAGGGGTATAATGAAGAGGAACATGTCCCAATAATGACCCTTTAAGTCCTAAAGGTTAAAATGTATCCAGACCTTTTCAGAAAAAGACCAGTGACCAATAGGGCACTCATGATACCAACAATGTAGACTTTCTTCTATGGAGCAAAGAAAGGCCACTGAACAAACAGGAAACTGTTGATCTAAGCTAGGCAGGTATAAATGCTTCGGCTGCAAGGCTGAGTCTAAATACGAGAATGCTTACTGAGGAGTTTGCAGAAGCTGAGCATCAGGAACTGGCCAGGTAGAGCACAATGTCCCACAGTTCCTACTGTTTTTTTAAATACCGAAGATGTGTAGGAGAAAGTTCTGTGATATTCTCTGGAAGACAACCTGGAAGTTTTGCATAGATTGCTTCACTGTTCACGCATTAGAGAGTCCACCTTTGACTCATGGCTCCAATGTTCAAATTGTTCTACTTCTGAGATTTTAGACACAGATCTCAGACACAAATCAAACCAGACTTTTAAAGAAGTTTATTTATTCGGGAGAATAGGAAAGTTACAAATCAATGAAGGGAGAGGTTCCATGGATGGAACCTTGAACTATTTGCTAAGATCAGTAAGGGACAGTTCTGTCACCAAGAAACACTAAGGAGGAGTAGAGGAGGGCCAAGGTACAATAGGAAGCTTTTCATGGAGAAGAAAAAATGGCAATTTCTTTCTCCTCATCCAAGTCCAGTCAGTTAGCATCGTCCATCATGGTAAAACTTAATCCTTCCATGAGATTTCCTAAATGAAGAGTTACAATAAACATTTCACTAAATAAGTGAAGGTCGCAGCAATACAAAATACCTTAAAATTATTCTAGCTAGCACCTTTATTTTATATTTGAGGAAACTAAGTTCCAGAGTATAAAGATAATTGACTAAAGAAGGAAGCCAGGTTACTAGATTTCCTATCTTGTTATCTTGCCACAATGTCAAAATACTATTGAAAATAGCATGGCCGAAATGACAGCCTTTTTGAAAATAATCCATTTATTTCAACTTGAATTTTTGATTTTTAAGGCACATCAGTCTTTGGCTATTCTGTCAATGCTCCCACATGTTGGCTATATTACTCACCAGTGAGGACGCCCTAGAGATTACACATTGTTTTCATTAGTCCTTGCACAAAATTACAGAATGGCAACGGTCTGATATCATGGGGAGTTTCTCTCCCTGTAAAATGCACTGGTACTTTGATACAAGGATCAAGGAGGAATTATTATGCTGTGTATTTTAGGGTCTAATCCCTGATTCCATGTCATGTGCATTCAGAAAACTAAACATTGACTCTTTGTAATCACCTAAACTTAGTTCAGAGTTTCAGATACATAACAGAGATAAGAGGTCTAAGAGAAGGCAAAACCACACTGTGTCTTAAATCGATGTTTTGGGTCTTAAGGGTATACTTGAGATCTCCAAGTAGATATCCATCAGCAGGCATATGAAAAAGTAAGACCCAAGGAACACCATGATGTGCAGTAAGTCTGCTTTGTATTCTAGTGGGCTTTCCATTTCCACATATTCTGAATGGTGCTAATTATAATCTGTGCATGGTAGAGCAAATTCCTGGCTTTCAAGCTGATACACTTGGTAAGAGCAATAGATCACAATTGTTATGGATAGACTTAGTCATGGTTCTCTTCTTTTTCCCCAGTAATACTCACAAGCTCTCAATACACAAAATACATGGATTTTCATAGGTGATAAAATTGGTTCCACAGATGGGTTGTTTTAAGCCTGGGCAAGGGTTCGCTGTTCCATTGTACCAACTCAAGTCTACTTTCTTATATGGACACTTCACCTGAAAGTTAAAAAGAATGATAGACTGATTAGGATATCCAGTGTGTGCTTAGTATACAGATTGGCATTTAGTCATTGCTCTAAAAATATTTGCAATATGAATAAATGAGATATAAATAGTTGAACCTGAGCAAGAATAGTTAGTATCCTTGTCTATAAATATAAATTCTCCCTCCTGCTTTGGAGTAGGATACACATTTGTCAGGTGAGCATCCTCACCTGCCTCACTAACTAACATCTACCTCATCCTCTTCCTTTCAGCACCCTAGTCATACAGCTTTTCTATGAGTGCATCACGTAGGTAAGGTCCTACTGCTCTCCACCCCGGAGGCTCCTTTTCACTCTTCGGATCCCAGCTTAGCTGTCCCCATGAAATGGAAGCCTTCACTTACCACACTGTTCATGTAGTATCTCTACCCTCAAAAAATATTATTTATCTTATTTGCCTATTTCTTTTATTTACAGCATTTACTACAAATCACAGTTGTTTCTTTCATAACAGAAGGAAATCTCTTTTCTTCAATACTGTATTTATAGCCAGTAGAGGTGATAAATATGGATTGATGAGAAAGGAGACCACCTCTTTAGAGAAAAATTCCAGAACTGAAACTGTGAGACAAGAGTGTTAATCCTGGACAAATTCTTCAGGTTCTTTTGCTGGAGCTGTAGACTCTGACAGGTGCTCCACTGAGCTGCTTTCAAGATAGCTTTTTCACCAGTCAACTCATTATGTATTATTTTAAAAATAATACATAAAATTGAACATTCACCAAGTAGACAAAGCTTAAATCACAAATAAAGTGAAGCAGTGCAGTGAAGCAAAACTCCATCAAAATAAAAAGAATAATCTTGCATCCATCCTTTCCCTTACTTATCAAACATTTATTGATCTCATAGTGCATGCAGTGCTTACAGGGTAGGTGGGCAGAAAAAAGGTGTCTGCATTTTGCTCTCATGTAAGTTGCCAACATAATTTCTGGCCCTGCTAAGAAATTTCTCTCTATTCTCATTTTCCTCCATCATAATCACATCTGAAGAGCTGCTTTCCTTATTCAAAATTCGCACAACTGTTTTCAGAACATCTCGGGCATTTTGGAGCAATCCCTCCAAGAAACTGCAACCTCCTGAAGAGCAGGAATTGTTGGAGTCTGTAGGCCCTTAAGAACCTTTCTTGCCCCGGCAGTTGTCAAGGCTCATAAATACTTGCCAGGCACTACAAAGCGTTCTCTGGTGTACCTAAGACCAAATTTCAGCATAGTTTCCAGGCTGAATCATCCTACTATTGACTCCTGTACCTGCAGTGCAGCTGTCACTTTCATGTGAACAGACTTTGAAGAACATAATGAATAACTTTGCTGCAGTGAGATTCCAAAATAATAATTCCAAAGAAATCTCATGTTAGAATCTTAGTCCTTATAGTTTTAATAATCTGTGATTACTGTAAAATGGACTATATATGTGTGACCTGGCCATTTTTCCATTCAATTATTGTTTATAGCCATTGTCAATATTCCCACTAAACTAGATTCTTTTTGCTTTTCACTTGTTAATCTAATTTTGTGAAGTATTAAGCCTTCTTAATGTGATGTAACTTTAATATATGTTCTCTCAAAAACTGAAAACAGAAAGAGAGAGGGGAAGAGGGTGGGAAGAAGTAGGGAGAGGGAGGTAGGGAAAGACAAAGGGAATATCATTATGTTCTTAGAATTGTATTTACAATCATATTGAATCTGTTAAAAATTAAAGAAAAATTTTTAAAAAGTAAAGAAAAAAAGAATATTCAATCTGGAAAATCTACTGGAAGATTACCTTAACTGTTCCACGTGGTGGCCACCAGTGTCGAGGTCCTGAAACCAAAAATAAATAAATAAATAAATAGAACATAAAAATTACTACAAAATATCCCTGATAAATCATAGCTTAATCCATTCATAGAATCAAAGTGTTCTAATGTATTTCCTAGGAAGTATTAACAGTTGGAAACATTTCTTTATACATGTATTTCTAGATGATTGAGAGTTGTAAGCCAACACATGAAAGAAATAGGGAATGATAGAACTTTGTGGTCTTTTGGTTCAAGCCCTGTATTGAACAGAGAGAGAACACTGTTAGGTAATACTCAGAAATTCAGGGTAGATATGTGAAAAGCCAAGACGACTTCTTCTTTAGTAGAGGGAATAAAATATAATGATCGGCTCAAACAGATGGCAGAGCATTTTCCGAAGTCCTGAAGTTCTGAGATGCACCCTGATGGAGGCACACACCATTACACTGACATCCCTGAAGCGTCCACGCTCCTTGCCCCATGCGCAGGTTTCAATCAGCGCGGAACAGATAGGAAAACTTACGCCTCTACTAACTGGCCTAGAGTCTTTTAGACAACCACATAATACCCTTCTAAATGCATACATAGATTTAATAATCAGTTATGATTCTTTTCAAAGAAATTCAAAACACCCTCTTTCAGATTGGATGTCAAAGCCCACAGATCAACTTTACATGCCTGCCAGGGCTATCCAAAAGTCTTACCAGAAGTGAACACCAAATGTGTCAGGATGAAGAATGAGAGTGAGCAGAATACTAGTAAGCATTTGGCCATTTTCCTCGGGTGCTTTTGAAATGATGCTCTGAGATATTTTCTCCAGGTATTTCCGTCTAATTCAATCAGCAACGTAGTAAATAATCAGGACATCAGACAGACAACGTTGAAATGGACAGCCACCTTCAGTCTGCCTGTTGGGTCTTCTGTGTACTGAATGTGGAAAGCGCAGTCCACCCTTCCACAAGAAGAAATGCTTGGGAGTAGCTAAACCTTGACTAACTACTTTAAAGATTAAAAGTATAGATACAAGTGACAGATCTGTGAAGACTCAAAAGTAAATCAGTAGCTGTGCTTCCAGTGTACATCAAAAAATTCATGCACAACAGAATTAAAAAGTTTATTTTGGTGCAAAACTAATGAAATCCATGTGTAGTTTTTTATACTATGTATTTTACATTTATTTTTGAATACTCCATATGTGCATAATTGTATTATCTAAGTGTAGAGTTATGTTAGATATCTTGAAAAGGCAACTCTTTACCTAAAGTTTCACTAAATTATTTTAACAACAGTTGGGCTACTAGAGGTTTCTAGACAACAAGAGAACCTCAACAGAGGAAACAGTACTTGCTCATGCCACAGAGATTGCCTCTGCTTTAAGGAAAGATTTCTGGTATTTCAGGCATGCTTGGCTATGCTTAAAATCTTCTGACTTTTATTGTTAGACTCTCTTGGGGGCAATTCTTAGAGAGCCCATGGGAAGAAAAATCATTCTGTGCTACCTTATGGAGTCCCCAATGGTATTTTAATCCAGACACATTAAAGCGAGGAGTCAGTGATCAAATCCTTCCTCAGGATCACCTTCCCTTGTAGCAGCATGTGTGACCGGAAGAATGGCATCTGCATTCTCCAGGGCCTGGCCTAGGACCACATTTAACGTCTGTGTTCCTAATATTACAGATGGGATCTGGTCTTCCTTATATCCTCTGGGCCTTGATTTTTACTCTGCAACATTATCAATAAGTAACTTACATGAGTTTTTGCAAATATGTTATGATGTGAATTGTGTTATTAGGGACATCATCCTGCCTCCAAAGTACTCCACTCTCTCAGAAGACTGTAAGTTTTGGTATGACGTCCAGAGCTGCCTACTCCTGAGACAATCTGGGCCACCATGTTTTTATTAAGCACAGCCCATTGTTTCCTTCCACTTCCCAGAGATTCCTCCAGCAACGGAGCAAGAACAGTGGAAGCCAAAGGCCAAAAGCACATACAAGTGGGCCAGAAACCCACTCACCCAACTCCCAGCCCACAGTTGCCCCATCTTAGAAAGAAAAGGAAGAAGAATGTAATGTGCTGTTTTGTATCTGTGCTTTAAGGATCCTGTGTTAGGGCTTCAGAAGGGATGCAGTAGATAGGAGAGAGAAAGCATTGAAGCATTGTGTGCTGGACTGAACAGACCCTGAGACGCCAACTGTTCAGTTTAAGCCAAGGTCAAATCTCAGCAGGGGAAGACTTGGGAGGCGGGAACGGATCACTGAAGATGCCATCCCTTGGCAGGCAATCCAAGAGAGGCAATAATGTGAGGAAATACCACAGTCGAAAAGAGCACATATTCTACTGCATTAACTAATAATTTGGGTCAGAATGAAAAATATATGGAACCACCTAAGGTAGAATAGGAAGTGGCAATGATGGAGGAGATCCGTTAGTTCCCACAGGCCTTCTGCAGTCTGGGATTCTATTTGTCAGGAACTATGAGGAGCACTGGAAATCCAGCTGGGATAAAGGTGGGCAATATGCTTAAGCTCCTGGGGCTTAGTATCATGGTAGGGGAAAATCACTAAATAAATACTTTCTCATGGAAGGCAGATTTGAGGAAGCAACTTCCAATATTTGAATTTGTTGAATGCCATCTTCCACCATGATTCCTGTCCATAGAATTTCTTGAATGTCTTAGTGATCCTTGTGTTACTTTCTTTAGATCTTTCTTAACGCTTTCATTGGTAACATATTCTCTAGCCCTAAAACTTTGTCATATGTGTTTTCCACTTCTGACTTCCACTTGTGGAATTGGAAGACTAATAATCAGAACAACCCTCCAACCAGGAAAAACTTGCAAAATATCCAAGCTAGCAGAATGAAGGCTTTGGAATATTAATAAACCAGTAAAGAAATAGATAACTAAGATTTGTTGGAAGAATAAAGATGGGGAAAATAAGCACAATTTTCAGTCACGTTTGCCACAATGACATCTGCAGTTTTACACAGAAGTGATTTCCAAAAGGTAAACCAACTGTAATTTCTGAGACAAGCCTCAACTGAACATGATGTTAGCTTTTTAATACATTATTGTATTCAACTTGCTAAAAATATTTCTGGCAAATTTCAAAAAGAAATGACTGATCGATTGATTAAACTTTTAGCATTCTGGATTATTGTCCTTGTTACCTTGGATAATAATCAACTCTTTAAAAATCTAACTTCCTGGCTAGTCTTAAAACTCCTTGATGACATGAATTCTTTTTATCTATTTGTGTTGCCATTCCCCACATAACACTTCTCTTGACTTCTCGCGACCTATTTGTATTGCCAGAAAAACCACCCAAATCTCTCAAGCACAGTGAACAAGCTTGTAGCCAGTCAGTGCTAAACAAACCACTGTGCTCTCGATAGATGAATGTACAGAGGCTTTGTTCATGTTCAGATTGTCTACAAGAAAATTCATCTCTTTACCAAGGGAAAGTCTAACTCTGCATGTTAAACTCATGCTGTCAGTGATCTCTGTGGATCCCCAGAGCTGAGAACATTGAGAAAACTCTGCTCTCTCTTGTGGTGGTTCCGCATGCATCCTCATCTTTCCCAGCTGTCCTGAATTTTCCTGAGACCTTTTTAATCAGATCGTAGTTTTAAATCTCTTGTCTCAGTATGATACCTTCTTTTACTTGTGTGCATAATTAACTGAGTCCTCTTCACATGGTGACACTCAGAGTATACGCACTATTATTGGTCTGATTTGATCTGTTTTGGATTCTTTTTGGATCTGTTCTGAATTCTGTTTGGATTCTTGCTTGTCTTATAAATGAGGAATTTCAAAGTCCTCATTTGTGTGCTAAAATTAGCAGGAGATTAAACTGCCCATGTTTGATCCCCATTTACTTAAAAAAGCCTGAGTGTGGGCCCGGGGCCCTGGCTCACTTGGCTAATCCTCCGCCTGCGGCATCGCTACCCCATATGAGCACAGGGTTCTAGTCCCGGTTGCTCCTCTTCCAGTCCAGCTCTCTGCTGTGGCCCAGGAAGGCAGTGGAGGATGATCCAAGTGCTTGGGCTCTGCACCCACATGGGAGACCAGGAAGAAGCACCTGGTTCCTGGCTTCGGATTGGTGCAGTGCGCAGGCCGTAGCGGCCATTTTGGGGGGTGAACCAATGGAAGGAAGACCTTTCTCTCTGTCTCTCTCTCTCACTCTCTGTAACTCTACTTGTCAAAGAAATAAATAAAAAATCCTTAAAAAAAGAAAAAAAAAGCCTGAGTCTTTTTAAAATTAGATGAGATGATCTGAATCTTCCCCACCAGTATATGGGCAATCACCAGCCCTCAACTTGCACAGAAACAGAGGATATATTTCAATGTGACGTATGATTTGGAAAAAATGACTCTAAATATTTTTCTTGTGGAAGAATCACATTCATAGAGACAGACCTGAGATCAGTTTCCTTCAGATAATTTTCCACTGAGGAGTCAGATCCAGATCCATATTTGTGGATGGCTCTTGCCTGCCATTCAGCCATACTGGGGACTCTGCTCCTCTAAGTGGAATCTGCCAAAGCTCCAAAGAGACTCAGTACAACCCATAATTAGCCAAAAGAGAAAAAAAAGAATTGAACCAGAACTCTTCCTACAGGAGAAATCATATTTTTGAAGGAAGCCCTTGGAGACCTGAAATGAAACATCTTACATTCTTAAATCAAGCAAGCCAAATGAGTACATGACATGAAAGGGGACAAATTAATCACTAAGCTTTCATATGATAGAAAAGAGGGATCCATTGAGGTAGTAAAAGCCAGTGTTAGGTACCAAGCAATCCAGAAAATTCTCTTTTAGCTGCCACTTAAAACATTAAGATGTCCATCAAGACTCTCATGTTCCTAAGGTCATTTTCTTCCTTTTATCATTTCTTTCTCTTTCTCTTTTCCTCTTTGTTTTCTTTCGTAAAATATTCTGATTATCAGTGAACTACCTTAATCTTAACCTTCATAGCAGTTTCCCTGGGACAAGTACCAAAGATAGCTTCTATTATGGGACAGGCTTTTTAAAGCACACGAATATTCTTATAAATGTATAGGGCATAACATACTGTGAAAATATTTTTAAGATTGCACTTAAGGAAAATAAAATATGCCCAAATCCATCTCTAGCACAAGGGAATACTGAATGTGAAAAATATTCAGAGAAGTTTAAAATACTATCCAAAGGTAAATGCTTACTCTCTCTCTGTTCTCCTTTTATAAGGAGGTTCTTTTTTGCAAACTTTACAGAAAGTCCAAAGGAGATGCAAGACAGTAACATGCCTAGCTTCTGAGGAACTACTCCAGTCCACTGTGAGCCACTGTAGCTACTTTTACAACTCCACTCAACATTAGCTGTGATTTCACTTGCATAAAGACCACACAGAGAAAGCTACATTCACCTCTGTCCCTTCTGCTGGATCACCACAGGAGAGTGGAGTGATATGCAGTAGAGAGAAGGAATGGGGAAACAAATATACTCAAAGATATTTTATGTAATGATCCTATGCAAATACAACAGCAACACTGTACTGGAGAACAAATACAATCATGGGTATAGTAAGAAGAAACCAACATTAAAATAACATTTATCAAGGACATCATTGTTATATTACACACAGATGAGTTGAAATAGAAAGTAGAGGCAATGAGGACGGTTCTTTAAGTACACAGGAAATGTTAACAGTTAACACTGACAGTACTTTGCTTCTGGAGTAGGAAGATATATCACAATATTCTACAATGGAATTTAACACGCATTTGCTTGTTGAATGGCTAAAATAAACTTATGAAATATGCAAATCATATCATTATTATTTCGCAGTTAGAGCAACAAACTCAGAAAGATTAAGCACACTCTATTTAGTCATGTCATTAACAGTAGGGAGACCTTATTCTCTAAAATCTTATATTTCTCTTCAAAAATTTTTCCATTTCATGACCAAAATGGATATTTATCAAGAAAGTGCTGATTTTAGAATACTGTCACATATATCATAAGACTTTAACCATGATACAAGGGTAATTCAAAATGCCTATGGTGGAATTCAAAGATAAGTTAGGTTGGTGCAAGAAATACTGAAATTTATTCATAGTTTTTGCATGATGCACATTATTCATATGCATGGATATAAAATATATTTATATCAACCTAAATTTATGTGTTGATTAATCTTACACCAAATTTTTGAAGTGCTTTTGTATTGCCACATTTCCCTGCACACATATCTACATAATTCTGTCTGTCTACATAATTAATTTCAAATTATTTTACTAGTTCTCCCACAGTCCAGTGATTTTCAGTCACTCAACACTTTCACCCACGTGACCTGACGTGGCCCTCACATTAGCTTTCTGGCAGATAATGTTAATATCTCCACCTTGCAAATGACAAACAAGTGATGTTAGAGGATTCAAAGCAAAGTCCTCAGGGCACAGAGTTTTCATATCTCTGTATCTTTATTTCTAACTGTCACATAAAATTATACATATCTACAGGGTTCCTTGTGATATTTTATACATATGTACCTTGTGTAATGTCCAATCAGACTAAACATATCTACTTCCTCAAACATTATTTATGGTGAAAACATTTAAAATCTGTTTTAACTTTTTAAAAGAAAAATATATAGCATATTATCTATAGTCACTTTATTGTGAATAGAACAGTATCTTCCTAAAATTTGCTTTTATTTATCAAAAACATAGATTAATAGAAAGTGAATTTTGTGCTTTTTGGCCGGTGCTGCAGCTCACTAGGCTAATCCTCCGCCTTGCGGTGCTGGCACACCGGGTTCTAGTCCCGGTCGGGGTGCCGGATTCTGTCCCGGTTGCCCCTCTTCTGGGCCAGCTCTCTGCTGTGGCCAGGGAAGTGCAGTGGAGGATGGCCCAAGTACTTGGGCCCTGCACCCCATGGGAGACCAGGATAAGTACCTGGCTCCTGCCATCGGATTAGCGTGGTGGACTGGCTGCAGCGCGCCAGCCATGGCGACCATTGGAGGGTGAATCAACAGCAAAAGGAAGACCTTTCTCTCTGTCTCTCTCTCTCACTGTCCACTCTGCCTGTCAAAAAAAAAAAAAAAAAGAAAAAAAAGAAAGTGAATGACAAAGAGAGAGATCTTCCATCCGCTGGTTCATTCCTTACGTGTCTTCACCAGCCAGACTTAGCCAATGGGCCAGGCCAAAGCCAGCATCCAGGAAATTATATAAAAGCGTAACACCGGAAATCTATGTACAACTGACAAAGTCATTCTCTCTGTTTATCCTTCAGATATGAATGATTTTCCGTAACATATTGTTTAGAGACAAGTTTGATTTCAAAACTGGAACCAGAAAGGAATCTGTGTGTCAGGTTGGTATCATGGATAGAACTGGATATCCTGTTTTGCTTCTTCCTAAGAGTGAACAGTGTGGGATATCAGCCATCACTGGTGAAGTCCACAGAGAGGAGTCATTCTTGATTTAACTGTGTAACACATGAGCCTAGCCTTGCTCAAAACTCTGCAAACCATAAGACAAAGAGCACAGTGTATTAGTTGGTTTGGGCTGCCATAACAAAGTACCACAACGAGGGTGAGTTACACAACAGAAATTTATTTTCTCACGCCTCAATCAATGTGCCAGGAAATTCATTTTATGGTGAGGGCTGTCTTCCCGGCTTGCAGACGGCTGCCATCTTTTCACTGTGTCCTCCCAAGAACTTTCCTCCATGCATGTGAGAGACCTCTGGTGTCCCTTTCTCATTTTCATGAAGGCATCCATGCTGTGAGATTAGGGCCTCACTATCGTAAGCTCCTTCAGCCTTCATTGCCTCCTTAATGGCAGTTTCCAAATATAGTCACATTGTGAGTTGGCATTTCAACTTCAGAATTTTGAGAGCACGCAATTCAGTACATGACACAGCTCACAGGGTCAAATTGCACCTTGTAAATCTTGCCATTTGCATTTCTCAGCTTCTAAAACATGTAAAGTATTCATCAACAACTTTTTTTTATCATTATATTATTTTCTTTTTAATATTTACTAGCATCACTACCATTAGGATAGAATGAGAAGCCTGGGTGGCTTAAGGGAACACAGCCGGAAAAGACTGGTCAAATAACAAGAAAGGACAACACAAAAATGCTTGTCCATTACTGAGCTGGTCTATATCAGGCCCATCACCTACTTTTGTAAATACAGGTTGACCATCCCTGATCCAAAATACTTGAGACCAGAGTGTTTTGTATTTCATATGTTTTCATATTTTGGAATAGTTACATATATGTATTGAGATATCTTGGATTTGGAACTCAAGTCAAAACATACAATTTATTTATATTTCATATACTTCTTATACACACAGCCTGAAGGTAGTTTTATAAATTATTTTTCTATTTATTTAAAAGTCAGGGAGACACACACACACAGAAAGAGCTCTCATCTGCTGATTTAGTTCCCAAAGGAGCGTAACAATGAGAGCTAGACCAGGCTGAAGGCAGGAGCCTGGAAGTCAATTTGGGTCTCTAATGGGGGTGGCAAGAACAGAGTTACTTGAAGTTTCACTATTGTCTCTCATGGCCTGTACTAGCAGGAAACTGGAGTGAGAAGTGAGAGCCAGAGGTCAAATCCAAGTACTCCAAAGAGACACAGGCATCTTAACAAGTGGCTTAACCAATAGGCTAAATAAATGCCCACCTCTTATGTAATATTTTTAATAATTCTGTGTGTGAAATAAAGTTTCACAGTGTTGGATTTTCCATTTGTAGTGTCATATTGATGCTCAAAAACTATCAGATTTTGGAGAATTTAGGATTTCAGATTATGGATTAAGAATGCTGAATTTGTAGAATTTTATTAGAACAAAGTTAGGTGGATTTATTTACATAATATAAATCCATTTATTTGCATTTATTCACACAATGGCAGCACTGAATACTTGTGAGAGAGATGCTGTCTTCCACAAAGCCTAAAATATTTACTATCTGGCTGTTTTCAGGAAAAGGTTGCCAATCCATAGTCTATATAAGTGCTCTTCTGGGGGCGTTCCTGAATTCTTGAGGGAGTGAGAAAGGCTTAAGCAAAGTCTTTTATATGAGAAACTATGGAGTTTGAAAGGCATGTATCTCTGAAGATCCACACTTTGCAAATGGAGCCTGAGGAAGAGTTGTAGAGAAATGCATTAAGTCTGTACTTCTGGCCAGGAAGGGATGACAGAAAAAAATTCTTGCTTTCCCTAGTTCCAACTCACAATCCACGTGCCTCTTCATGGTTTAGGATTGTAGGGCTGGTTTGTGAAGCCTCGGTTAAACGACTTGCTTTAACTTGCCTCCAGTCAGAACAAAACTGAAGAAGTAACACAAAGAGTAGTTGACTTGACATTCAATGTAGCCATTTTGTTGTGACATTTTTGGCACAGATGGTATTTATATACCTTGACACAGTCTGTGTATCTAAAAAGAAACCAACTTTCAACTTTTTTTTAATGGCAATTAATGTGTTCCACATATTCCCACTCTTATGTCCCATCTTCCCACTCTTATGTCCCATCCTCGAGGCTCACTTCATCTTCAGTTTTATTTATCCAGGTCCCTATCCCCTTTGTGACCTCTGAACCACTCACTCTTACCCCTGAAGTCCTTGGGGTTTCTCCATCTGTATGTCTCATCCCATTCTAGATTACCATGTCCTTCACTCTATCCCTAAGCCCACTCCTTTCCTGATAATCAGAGTGATTTTCAAGAATTGGTTATAACTTAAGGGTGGAGTAAAATTTTTGTAAATATTATGTAATAATGATATTGAAAGAAATTAAAACATGCTTTGTTTAGAATTCAATAAAATGTAAAAATGAGAATAACAAAATAACTACTTCTTTTAAAAAAAGCCTATGTCTTACTCATGAAAATGTAGTTTCTGGATTTTCTAGTTTACTGGAAAGAGATACAATCTCACATACCATAGAATCTCAAAACTCATCCCACAACCCAAAATTGCAGAAGAAAAAAATTCAACAAAATTTTCTAAATTTTCCTGAAATGAATCTATATTTTTCAAGCTTAAAAAATGATTTATAATTCTTCTTTCTTTTTCCTTAATAACATAGAAAGAATACAGCATACAGACTGATTCTCTTTCAGTCCCAAAGGACAAAGATAAAAAAAAATTTCTACTGTAACAAGCCTAATGCAGACTTTTTGGGAAAAAAAAAGATAGAAGGAAAATGTCAAATTAACTTTCCGAATCTAACCAGGTCAATCACAATTGGCACATTTTTTCTGCAGCTGAGAGAATGCCTTAGACCATAAAGTATTCTCCACACGTTTTCTCAGGACAGAGTTGCATTGTCTAACATGGTAACCATTATCTACAGGAAGCTTTTGAGTACTCAGTATATGACTGGTTCAAGCTGAGATGTACTAAAAGTGTAAAATACACACCAGTATCAAATACTTAGTAAGCAGGAAGGTATACATTGATTATATTATTAACTTTGATGTATTAGACTATTTAAAATTAATATTACCTATTTCTGAAGCTGATAGAAAATGTAAATTGTGTACATGGCTCACAGTACATTTCTTTTAGGGAGTCCATTGTAAAGCCTTGCACATGTTGGTAACTCATTTCCCTATTCTTTCCCAGATTATAGGTACAAGGCCCTTATATTGGGAAATTATCCAGAGGCAACATGATCATTTATGAGAGATTACTGACTTGTGTCATTGGATGGGGCCTATATAAATGGGACAGTAATGCTATTCATGGAAATATAATATTGGCCGGCGCCGCGGCTCACTAGGCTAATCCTCCGCCTACAGCACCAGCACCCCAGGTTCTAGTCCCAGTTGGGGCACCGGATTCTGTCCCGGTTGCTCCTCTTCCAGTCCAGCTCTCTGCTGTGGCCCGGGAAGGCAGTGGAGGATGGCCCAAGTGCTTGGGTCCTGCACCCTCATGGGAGACCAGGAGGAAGCACCTGACTCCTGGCTTCGGATCGGCACAGTGCGCTGGCTGTAGCGGCCATTTGGGGGGTGAACCAAAGGAAGGAAGACCTTTCTATCTCTCTCACTAACTCTTCCTGTTAAAAAAAAAAAAAGAAATATAATAACAAGATGGGGCAGTGGTGGGTGATAGACAGCTACAGAGAGGCTTATTCATAGCTGGTTTAGCTTTATCTGGCTGTTGGCTGCCTGGGCATTATGCAGCTGTTGGCTGCCTGAGAGCTTTTTGCAGTATCTCTTTTATAGACACTTTTCCTAATTAGGATAGAAAGTTGAATATGAAAAAAGTTAACATCCTCTATCCACCCATGGGCTTAGTAAGCCAAAACGTAGAGTTTATTCAGTGTCAGTAAAAAATATATTCCTAATATCTAAGCAGTGACCAAAAAAAATCCCAGAAAGAGTGTTCTGCTGAGTCTACTTTTATTAAACAGGCAGTTGGACAGACAGCATTGTGATCAGGATGACATTTCCAGAGAAAAGACTGGGTAGAGATGTCTATGTAACCTCAGATCACAGAGTCTAGGAGGAAAGAGATGGAAAAGCCTGAAAATCAGTGAGTCCATTCCCAACAGCACTGTGCTATTTTCTATAGTAAATAAGATGAGCTTTTGAAGAATTCCTTGTATATACAGAAGGTGAAGGGAGGTGATTCAGAACGGGGGTATCTTTCTCCAATGTGGCTTTCACCAGTCCTCACATCATTTGTCCTAGAAGAGAAGATGAGTAGGTTAGATGCTAGAACTCAAGGATGCTGCAGTGTTATGGGTTGTACATTTATAGCTGTATCTTAATCAAATAAATCCATAGGTTGATGCATTTTCTCAAGAACTAACAATGTTAAGACCACTATTTTATTTTTTCTATAATTTAATTCAATGAGTATCAATTGAACACTTAGTCTGTACTACCTGATGAAGTGGATACAAAAATGATCATGGCCTAACTATGCTCTTGATTATGTATAACCTTTACGGTAATAAAAAAGATAGGTGTCATTCACACTATTTTTCAAATGAAGAAACTGGGCTTCCAAGAAGTTTAATAATTTGTCAAGGTCTCATATAAGGTTATGATGAATCAAATTATTTTTATTAAATATTTTATTTATTTTGGAAGGATTACACACACACAGAGAGAGAGAGAGAGAGAGAGAGAGAGAGAGAAATGTGTATGTGGTGGGGGGCGGGGGGAGAATCTTCCATCCACAGATTCATTCTCCAGATGGTCACAATGGCCTGCTCTGGGCCAGGCCAAAGCCAGGAGCCAAGAGCTTCATTCAGTTCTCCTACATCAGTAGGTAGTGGCCCAACACGTGGGCCATCTTCCACTGTTTTATCTAGGCCATTAGCATAGAACTAGATCAGAAGTTGACACCTGGGACATGAACTGGTGCCCATATGTGATGTCAGCTTCACAGGAGGTAGCTTTACCTGCTATGCCACAATGCCAGTTCCGAATCAAATTCTTATAATACTAATGATTTTCTCTTACAGTTTGTTTTAGGTCATGAAAATATAATCAGTTGTTTTGTTTGCTGAGTCATTCATGAATTCATATACTCTTGAAATCAATGTTTTAGACATTTAGTAAAGATTTTAAAATATTTTAAAAGGGTCAAGGAGCTCAGGAAGTTTTCTTCTGTGGAAATGTACATCATCAGCTGGTACTATCAAGGTATGAGTAGCATTGTCATTCCAAACTCAGGCATCTATTCTCAGGCCTACATCAACTCCATGAAGTTTTCTGTTGTTTGAAAGAGAAAGCTATGGTCTTGTCCAGTCCTTGATAAGGTTCCTCATGAAACTGTTAAGCATTCACTTGTTTGACTCATTAAATAATATTGGTGTTTTCCTTAATATAGGACTTTTCTTCAAAACAAATCTTCTTTTAATTGATTTAATATCATCTCTAGAATCCTGGTTTTCAGACAAGTAAGTGATGGCGACAGAAGAGCATAACAAATTCAGAAGATTCTTAGTGGATCCAAGATATGGTACTCAGTAGCTTTAACAAATGACAAATTTTCCAAAAGCTGATTTTTTGTAAAATGGGGAGGACAATGATCCCTTCCATAGTCACAGGACTATTACCAAGATGAAAAATGAAAATGTACAGAAAACTCTTGAAAGCTACATAAGCCTTAGTAGTTATTATATCATACTTATTATATAGTAATATATAATATGGTAAGCAAAAACCAGAATCATCAACTTTCTTTTCTAGGAAAGAAATGGCTTAATTCTTCATTCCATTCTAAGGATCCTAGATTGTCTTAGAGAATCTTTCACCCAGGAAGGAATAAAGTTCAGTCAATAGATGCCAACCAGTATAATATATACCCATAACAGTCATCAGAACAATGTTGGGCAGTGCCCAACATCATACCACTGGTCAGAGTAGAACTAAAGTTTCAGCTATGTCCTAGACATCTTTTGCTTCAATGACTGGTTTTGCCAACTAACACCATAAGTAATTCCTATCACCAATGCCTACAATGTAGCCCTAGTGGAAAGAAAACATCCAGAAATATAAGGAACAAAGTTCCTTACAAAACCTATGTGCTCAAAGCTGGCAATTTCTTCATTCTTTGAACTAATACATTTTATCAGTATAACCATATAGCAAGTTCATTATAAAGCAGTTTTTGCAAAGTTTCCTACATAGGATGCAGTAGAGGGAGGTGTGGTTCAAGATAATCTATTGATTTGCAAAAAAATTATTTTGACCTCCCTGTTCAGAGATACATGTGACTAAGCATGTTTGTAAGGACAGGGAACAGTATGCTGTATCAATAAAATTGTGAGCAAATCAGTAAGAATTTCTATGTAATTAGATAGCAAGCCCAATATGGGGGCTAGAACAAAAGTCTAAACCCCCTTTTTATGGATAAATAAAGAATCAGATAGGTAAATGATCAACATTCAAGAAAGAAATGCAGGTATTCTGATTTTATCCTGGGCCTCTGCCAACCAATTGCTAACCTGAAAACAGAAGCACTGGAATATGCAGCTCTTGTTTTCCCAATTTTCCATATCAAAGCTTGTTGAGTAGTTCTGACTATGGCCTCACCTAGCATTGTTGCTGACTTAACTAAGATCCCAAATCTAGCAGAATAGTTTCTAACACCATTATTGCCAACATTTTTTGTGGCAGTGAAATGGAGTATAGATAGTTGTTGCTAATAATAAATACTTTTATTAAACATAATGTATCAAAAATTTTATTAAATACAAATGTTTGTTAAATATTCATGCAGTTTTATCAAAATATAACTAATAAAATAATTTATTAAAATTAATAAGCATTGTTCCAGGGTCCATTTTCCTAAGTTTATACTTCAAACTCTTCTCTTGCTCTGAATTCATACTTTGGTCACAGCCCTTATAATAATAAAATACGCTCATAATTTTTCAGATACTGTGCCAAATGCCAAATGCTTAAAAACTAGTGTTTGATGAATATTTCCATTAGTTCATTGAGACATTGGTTTAGAGTAATAATGTGATTCATCAAAGGTCTCATATGTGAAGAATATAAAAAGTGAAGTTTGAATCAACTTTTCTAATAAAACATTTTCTCTTATGTGAAAATTCCTATATTTTCCAAGGTACACATCATCTTACTTGAGAAAGACACTCCTCAAACACAGTAACAAGGGCGACTTTCAAACTCAGTAACTGTATTGAAATGTCCTTGAACATGTTTAAACCAAATAGACCAATTTGCAATGTTGGGGGAAAATGTCATGCAACAGACATTGCAATGAAATGATTTCAATATAGCAATGTCACTTTCTGAACTCTCTATTCTCTGTTGTTTTTAAAATTGTAGATCACAGAGAATGAAATTTACCCTGCAAAAAGTAATGCTAGATTGGGAACATTGCTTATAAGCAATTAGCCAATCGCTATATTATTGCTCTCATGTATTTCAGCAATTGCTTAATTATCTTCACAATGACAATGTGATCAATTCTGAGGCCACCTGACAATGCATCGTTCTCTGGCCTGAGATTTTCCATCACGTAATGCAAGGGAATAAAAGTAGAACTAACTGCTTCCAACATTGTAATCATGTAGGCAGTGTACTCACAGATGTAGGCAGGCTGACAGGTGTGGCTCCTGGGTCGCTGCCCTCCTCACATCTCCCTTTACTACGGATGTGTGTATTAGTTTGGCGTATCCTGAAACAGAGCAGAGGGTGCTTCAATGATGGGAAAATCCAGAATTAAAATGAGAAAAAACAATGACAATGTAGGTGATGTTTACACATCGTACCAAACTAAACTGGGGGCAGAAATGAATCTGCTTTCAACTGTTTCCAGTAGGCGTCATGCATGCTCTCTCTTCTGCTCTGGATTTGTCCTCTATCCCTGGACCTATTCCATCGCATTTCATTCACTAGTATATGTACCTCATTGATGAATGTTGGAAATAAACGTGGAGATCACTCAAAAGTCATTATTTTATAGATGGGAAAATTAGATCTTAGAGAGGTCTGACTATATATTGAGTATCTATAATATGACTTAGAAATTTTAAAATATAGCAAGACATAACACAGTTTGAATTTTACAGTGTGAAAGGATCTCTGAGAGTAGGAATTTTAATACCTCTCACTTAAGGAATATTTTGAATCAAATGTCTACTTGTTGCCTCTGATGATGGCAAGTGCATCATTTATCAAGACTGTACAATTTGTCTTTAGATGTTGCTTCAATTGCAATTGCTCTCCAAAAACTTCGTTTCAGACCACAGAAATCAGTATTGGTCACTTCCTTGGGATAGCCTGAATCTTCTTTTATCTCTAATGTATTCTCCTGCCTTCCTTAACCAAACAATCCATCCTAAAGCATGCTTTATTAACATTTCATAAATATTTGAGTTTCTGAATCCAAAGTTTCTGTGAGTAGACAATTACTGTTTATGGGTCTGTATAGTCAATGAAAAGTATATGAATAATTAGGCCCTAACATTTACCACAGAGAGGAATTAAAGGATTTCTAGACTATACTAAGATACATGAAGGCACTTTAAACAGTTTGTATAAAACGGAATTAAAAGATATTTAGGCCGGCGCCGCGGCTCACTCGGCTAATTCTCCACCTTGCGGCGCCGGCACACCGGGTTCTAGTCCCGGTCGGGGCGCCGGATTCTGTCCCGGTTGCCCCTCTTCCAGGCCAGCTCTCTGCTGTGGCCCAGGAGTGCAGTGGAGGATGGCCCAAGTCCTTGGGCCTTGCACCCCATGGGGAGACCAGGAAAAGCACCTGGCTCCTGGCTCCTGCCATCGGATCAGCGCGGTGCGCCGGCCGCAGCGCGCCGGCCGCGGCGGCCATTGGAGGGTGAACCAACGGCAAAGGAAGACCTTTCTCTCTGTCTCTCTCTCTCACTGTCCACTCTGCCTGTCAAAAAAATTAAAAAAAATAAAAATAAAAAGATATTTAATATGTATTTTCCATGAACTATTTGAAGACCCCTTAAATACAGTAATAAAATTTCTGGATGATAATATTTGTGAATAAATAATAATTCATTAATTCTTAAATTCTGTAAGTTTCATGGGTGGATTTCAAGTAGTCCATGAACTCATAAACATTGTATCTACAAATTATTCATCACATTATCTTTAAAATTTTCTTAAAAGAGGTACCTTTCTTCAAATTATCAAAGGAACCTTTAGTCTCCTAATGTTTAAGGGTTACTCCCTTTGATGCAATGATAATACACTGGGGGGAAAAGAAAATTATATTTAAATCTAAAATCCTATCTGCTCTACTTCCTAGATTAACGACATTAAACAAATTATCCTGACCCTCTGAGCCTTAGATTCAGCCTCTGTACAAAGAAGCTAACAACACACTCCATAGCAGGCTATGGGGATTCCAGGAGTGAGTGTGGTGCAACCTTTAAACTTACAGGTTTTCATGACAAAGCATGCAGGGATTGTTGTACGTCTGGCCATCATCTCCACAGACAGGTTGCAAATCCTTTGGGCAAAGATAACCTATCCTGGGCAATACTCGGTAGTGTTTGCACATCTCAGAATCCTGGAAAAGAAAAACATAAAACAGACTTGCTTAATAGCATTCAAATGAACACATGAGCTTGGGAGAACCTCTTGGTTTTCTCAGTCACATTTGAATTAATGATTCACAAAGCAACTGTGCTTTAGGTTATATAAATCACAGATGTATTTCCCTCTACATTAAATGGCCTTCATATATTGGATTTGCCTTCTTTTTACTACAGAAAATAATCAACAAAGATTAGAATCATTACATAGTGTGGGGCATGGTAAGCTGGGTAATGCTCATGGGAAGAAAATCAGAATGATAATCATGCTAGATATAACATTCATTTTTAAATGCTAACTCGGGTTATATCTAATTCAGGAAAAATTCAGAAGTAAATATAGTTAATTGGATGAGTTTTTGAGTTCTAGCTCTGTCGATACTGGAGACATGATTTACCTAACATTTCTGAGCTTTAAATTTCTCGTTTGAAAACCAAGAATAATAAATATCATCCTTTACCTCGCATTATTATTTTAGGGAATTAAAGCAGATGACACTTTTTTTTAAATTCAAAAGGCAAAGAGTGACAGAGGGGGGGATACTGAGGAAGATCTTCCATCTGCTGACTCTCTCCCCAAATGACCACAACTTCCAGGTGAAGCCATGAGCCTGTAACACAATCCAGATCTTTAACAGGGTGGTAAGGACTCAACTACTTGAACCATTATCTGTTGCCTCCCAAGGTGCACATTAGCAGGAAGCTGAAATCGTAAGCAGAGCTAGGATTTGAACACAAACACTGTGATACGGAATTCAGGTGTCCCAAGCAGAGTCAACCTACACCAACTGCCTATCACAGAAAATGCACTTAAAAGCACGCTTAACACAATGTCCTATACTAAGTGCTCAGTACTTGTTGTCAGTATATTTTCCATGGTGGGAAAACCAAGTTTACCATGGAAAAGAACAAATATGTTTGCTCTTTGTAGTTTTGGAAAATATGAATTAAATAATTAATCATAATATAGTGGTCCCCCATATCCACAGGGAATACATTCTAAGGCAATGGACGTCTGCATTCATGGATAGTAACAACATATTGCTACAAACCTATGAGTGCAAATATTCCTATTTGTTTTGTTTATGGTTATTAGCCCAGAAAATATAAATAATGCCTGGAAAAATACTAGGTGCTCAATAAATACTTGTGGAACGACAAATAGACTGCCAGGTTGGGGAAAAACAATGAACACAAATCTCCTTTTCTAAAGAAATCTTAAGAGTTCAAAATCCAATTGTGGATTTGGCAAAGAGCATGGAGGGTCTTCTGGTCTACTGGTGAGATTTCTTGACCTAGGAACTGCTGTCACAGATGTGATCACTTTGTGATAATTCATTTAGCTAGAGACTTAGGGTATGTGCACTTTTACCATATGATTGCTACACTTCAGTAAAATGTATTTTTAAGAAAGAACTAGTTTTGTGAATAGCTCATATTTTAGCTCAATTTATTAGAATGGTGTAATTGAAGCACTTTCAATTGTGTAAGTGATCTGTTATACCATTTGAATTGGATAAATAATTTTATGAAATTCACCTTTGATACTTTTCTTTCTATTTTTTCAGATCCTCAGCCTAAGTGCTATCATGTCCCTTTGGGGTCCAGTCTTAAAATTCTACTTCATTAATCTGCTTCATGTTCTCATATTAACTTTGCTGCTTTCTATTTCTCACCTTGTCAGGGCTCTAGAAAAGAAATCCAGAAAGAGGTATTGTGGCACAGCAGGTTAAGTTGCTGCTTGTGATACTTGCATACTCCTTTGGAGTGCCTGGTTCAAGTCCCAGCTACTCTGCTTTGAATTCAGATTCCTGCTAACGCATCACAGGAGGCAGCAGATGATGGCCCAAGTACTTGGATTCCTGCTACCCAAGAGGGAGACCTGAATGGAATTCTTGGCCCTTACTGCAGCTGCTGAGGGCATTGGGGGGTGGGGGTGAACCAATGTTTGGAATCTCTCTCTCTCTCTCTTTCTGCGTGTGTGTGTGTGTGTGTGTATGTGGTGTGGTGTGTATGTTCCTCTCTGCTGCTCTGCCTTTAGAATAAATAAATATTTTTTTAAAAAAATTAGACTAATTAGGGCTGGTGCTGTGGCGCAGTGGGTTAAGCTATGGCCTGTAGTGACGGCATCCTGTATAGGCGCCGGTTTGAGTCCCGGCTGCTCCACTTCTGATCCAACTCTCTGCTATGGCCTGGGAAAGCAGTAGAAGAAACCACATGGGAGATCTATAGGAGGCTCCTGGCTTTGGATTGGCACAGCTCCAGCCATTGCAGCCATCTGGGGGGAGTGAACCAGCATATGGAAGACCTCTCTCTGTCTGCCTCTCCTTCTCTCTCTGTGTAACTCTGACTTTCAAATAATTAAATAAATAAATCAGACTAATTTACACTAAGACATGCACTGCAGGTATCCATCAGCCTATATTTTAAATAAAAAGATTTAAACACTCTTATTTACAGGTAGAAATTTGTGAGCGTGAGCACGCTCAGCACAGCATTCCAGGTTACTGGGAAAGGAGTTAGATGGGGGAGGGAAATGAGAGAAGTTAGCTGTTGAGCCTCTCTGGTCTGCTGACTTATAGAACTGAGGCACCTGACTACATTTTTGACATATGAGAGTAGGCACTCTCATTACACACCCACTTTTTAAAATTTCAAAAAATGCTAAATTGAGGTAGAGCTAAAAAATCTCAAAAAGCAAATAACAACATGCTGACAAGTACTCCCAGGACTCTCACCAGGAAAAATATGCATTTAGTACTCAAAGGACTTCAGATTGGGCTGACTCAGCCTTCCTCTGTGCCGTCTGTAGAAAAGAGATGTGGAAGGGAAGAGCCAGAGACCAAAAGAATCCTGTAGCAATTCAGTCACAGTCATTCTTACCAGAGAACTGATGGAATCTAGGCTGTCTTTCTCCTCAGAAGCTTGAATGTGGGACAACTTTTCTTGAAGTTTTTCCCTTTCCAAAGCTTCTCTTTGACTGGAAAAAGAAATAAAAAATAATTTAAAATAATATTCACAAGGACAAGTTGGAAAGTTAAGCAACCCTAATAAAATATGATAGAAGCAGAGAACATTCAATCAATGAGTGACTAGGATGATAAGTTAAGAACAGGACAGAACTGGGAGTCTTTTAGAACTCTCATCATATAATAGATGTCTGACTGTGCAAGTTGCTTAAGGTCCTTGAGTTTGAATTTCACGGAACATAAAAACAAAATAGCATTGGGAATTCCTTTCTCAAAAGATCCATGTTGTGAAAAGCTAAGTAAATACTGTTTATTATTATTTTCATAGAGGTTGTTTTATATAATCATGATTATCACCATCATTTATCATGTTCATTGTCTCCAAATTTGGTTGTTTATTATCATAACCTAGAACCTCTTTCTAAAAAACAAATTACTTAGTCCTGGAAATTCTAATATATTTTTAGGTTTACAAATCTATAATTTTTTTTTTGATAGGCAGAGTGGACAGTGAGAGAGAGAGAGACAGAAAGGTCTTCCTTTACTGTTGGTTCACCCCCCAATGGCTGCTGCAGCTGGCACACTGCGGCCGGTGCACTGCACTGATCCGAAGCCAGGAGCCAGGTGCTTTTCCTGGTCTCCCATGCGGGTGCAGGGCCCAAGCACTTGGGCCATCCTCCACTGCCTTCCAGGGCCACAGCAGAAAGCTGGACTGGAAGAGGGGCAACCGGGACAGAATCCAGCGCCCCGACTGGGACTAGAACCCGGTGTGCCGGCACCGCAGGCAGAGGATTAGCCTAGTGAGCCATGGCACAGGCCCAAATCTATAATTTTTTAAAGCAAGGTTTCTCTGTTGAGTCTTGTCTAGTTATGGAACAAAATAAAAGCAAAAATAGATAAATGGGATTACATAAATCTAAGAAGCTTCTTCACAGCAAAGGAAACATTCAACAAAATGAAGAGTTAACAACAGAATGGGAGAAAATACTTGCAAGCTATGCAACTGATAAAGCATTACTATTTTGAATCTATAAAGGGCTCAAGAAACTCAACAATGAAGCAAATAACAAGTTAAGAAATGGGCAAAGGACTTCAACAGGTATTATTCAAAGGATGAAATTCAATGGTTAACAGACATATGAAAAAACCCTCAGGATCACCAGCCATTAGGGAAATGTAAATGAAAACCACAATGAGGTTTTACCTCACCCCAGTTAGAATGACTATCATATGGAAATCACAAAACAATAAATGCTAATGAAGAAGAGGGGAAAAGGTACCCTAATCCACTGTTGACAGGAATGTAAACTAGCACAGCCATTGTGGAAGACAGTATGGAGATACCACAGAAAGCTGAAAATAGATATGCCATATGAACCAGGCATTCCACACCTGGGAGTTTACTCAAATGAAGTGAAATCAGCAAATGAAAAAATTATCTGTACCCCTATGTTTATTGCAGCTCAATTCACAATAGCTAATATGGAATCAACCCAGATGTTCATCACTTGATGATGGTTAAATACAATGTGGTATTTATGCACTATTGCTCTTTAGTCATAAAAAATAATAAAATCCTGTCTTTTGCAACAAAATGGATGCAACTGGAAACCATTATGCTTAGTGAAATAAGCCAGTCCCCAAAAGACAAACATATGTTTTCACTGATCTGTGATAACTAATACAGTACATAAAATACAACATTAGTGAAATTGCCATTCTGAGGTTTCATTATTGTTTACAGCCCTTCACTCTACTGTTTAGGAAGTATTTTTTTTCTTCTTACTATTTGTTGAATTCTTTAACTAGTGGACACTTAAGCTTATAACTATAAAATAAAGTATTTCATTGTAAAAATTAAAAGGAGGGCTGGCGCCATGGCTGACTTGGCTAATCCTCTGCCTGCGGCGCCAGCACACTGGGTTCTAGTCCTGGTCAGGGCACCGGATACTGTCCTGGTTGCTCCTCTTCCAGTCCAGCTCTCTGCTGTGGCCCGGGAAGGCAGTGGAGGATGGCCCAAGTGCTTGGGCCCTGCACCTGCATGGGAAACCAGGAGGAGGCACCTGGCTCCTGGCTTTGGATCAGTGCAGCACGCTGGCTGTAGTGGCCATTTGGGGGGGGTGAACCAACAGAAGGAAGACCTTTCTCTCTGTCCCTCTCTCACTGTCTAACTCTGCCTGTCAAAAAAAACTAAAAGGAAAAAAAGAGAGGAAGGAGAAGGGCAGGTGGGAGGGTAGGCAAGAGGGAGGGTAGTGTGGGAAGTATCATTATGCTCCTAAATCTGTTTAAGTGATACATGAAATTTTTTCACCTTATATAAATTTTTTTTAATTTGGAATATTTTTTCTAACTAATGCTTAAAGTTGAAAAAATTAAGTGACACAATTGCTAAATATTGTGGTTAGAAGTTAGATCTAGATTCCGTGCCTTAATTTCCAAACATTCTTTCCATCACAACATCAAGCATTCTCGACTTTTGGGCTGATTCTAAAGACCTTTTTAAGGATCCCCTGGATTCGTGAGCACCCACATTTATTCAATCAGCAGTTTCTAAAGAATGCAATTTCTTCTCTAGCAAAAGGCAGAGAATATTCTTACTCACAAGGTAGCTCTGCACTTGTAGCACCTGTTTTTATAAAATTTTCCATCAGCACCACGCACTGGGTCATTCTCTCGAGTGCAGATGAGTTCATTGTTCCTTAAGTAGTTTCGAAAGTCACTACATTCGTCCTAGAAAATGAGAATGAGGTAATGAACATGCAATTTTCCCCCTTTTCTCTTTGTGGTTTTCTCAAATAATGGTTTTCGGAAGCTGCACTTATTCTGCCATTGGTGGCCAAGGAACTCCCTGACTGTCTAAACTTGGCTTCCTCTGCTTCATTCGGAACCTCTCTGCACTGGTCCTGGACATATGGGGAAACAAACAAAAAAACACTTGATAGACCTCCTGGTCTCCCTCTCCCTTTCATCCATCCTTTTTCCCATTTTCCACATGAGGTTTGCTCTTGACCCCTGGACACTGTCACAGGAATCTAACTCTACAAATGTGACTGTCACTGGTAAGTGACTGAAGGAAGATGTCTTCTTTTTAGTCTTGCAAAGCAAATAGAAATGGCAGTATGATGCATACACATTACTGATTCACTGGTGCTGAGAAAATCATCTGGAGAAAACAGAAAAAAGATATAAAGGAGATAAACTAAAGGGGAGGCTTAAGATTAGCTTGTATTATCTGAATCATTAAAAATCAATGTCAATAAGCTACCCTAAACTCATTTCACATTTGAAGTGTCAGAGAGAAGCATGCAGTCAAAGTGGTAAAGATTTTTGTACCCTCTCTTTTTCAATCCGTGTTTCTGCCAAAGAGAAAAGACCCAAGCAACAACTGACATATACTCTAAGACTATTCTCTACAAAATCAACAAAATCATCGAACCACAAAGCCTGGGGAAAAAACTTATGTTGATTCAAAGTGACAATAACAGTGAAGTGAATTTTCTTTGAAGTAGAAGATTAGTATCTTTATTGTCCATAAAGTGGATAGAATGCAAGATTATGAGAATGAAAAGTAAAATAACTATTTTGGTATAACCTTTGCATCATTTGAGGACTTGGCAGTTGGTTTTTCTTCATCACTTTTTCTTTCATTAGCTTCTCGCTCACTGCAAAATTAAAAAAGGAAAGGGTAATTTTTATATGGCTATTTTTAACCAACTATTTCTCTAATTATAAACAATAGCAAATTTAACACTATTTTTGCATACCTTAAAATATATAAAACTACTATTTATTTTTACTAATTAGTTCTGAATGTTGGAATTTTCCTAAGAATATTTTTATATCAATGCTCTCAAGTTTCGCGAATTCAGTTACTATACTGTCTTCCAGAATGATCTGATATGAAAAGTTTATTATAGTACTTTTGTCCTTGCTAGTATATATTTATGGTTCTCATTGAGATGATGCTTCATTTCCCCTTTCAGTTTTTCTAATTAATTTGTAAAAATCTAAGTTTTGATCATTCTTTACATAGTTATAATACTTTGGAATTGATGAACATTTAAAAAAATACCATTTCCTTGATTCTAAACAAAAACTATATTGTATAGTCATGATCTTTGTATGTGGGTACTTCAAAAAGTTCATGGAAAATATAATTGAAAAATAAGTTCATTTTAGTTAAAAAATTTGACCCTTCTTTAGGATATAAATTTTCCATGAATTTTTTGAATACTCACCATAGAGTGGAGGAACTGGAACTATGGCCTATCCTAGGTTTTTTAGTTTATAAGTCTCCTCTTTAAAAATCAATGATTGGGGCTGGTGCTGTAGTGAATTGGGTTAAGAGTCCATTTGTGATATGCATATCCTATATTTGAGCGATGGCTCAAAACCTCACTATTCTGATTCGGGGAAGGCAGTGGATGATGGCCGAGGTGCTGGTACCGCTGCCACCCATGTGGGAGATCAGGATGGAGTTCCTATCTTCTGCTTGACCCACACCGGGTTGTTGCAGTTATTTGAGGAGTGAACCAGTGGATGAAAGATGTCTGTATCTTCCCCTCTCTGTTGTTCTGCCTTTCAAGTAAATAAATAAATCTTTTTTATAAAAAGATCAATGATTATCACTATAAAATAGTTGGCTTTCTACCCTAGCAATTCCAGGTGTCCTCATGTGTATCATCAAAAATTTAAAAAATGTGTTAAAGTGTTTTGGAAACTATCTCAGCACAAGTGAAGAGCAATGGATTTTAATGTGTGGATGCCAAGTGCCTTGGGTTTAAGGTGACAGGAACTATCTTCTGACACAAAAGTCACAAAAGGCCAAAATCATTGGTTAGTCTCTTCACATACAATATGCTCTGACACATAGCACACTTGTTGACATGCATCTTGCCATCAGGGCCTCGAACAGGGTTATTTTCTCTGGTGCAGACAAGTTTTCCCAAGTCTCTCTGTTGGCTCCGGAATTCATGACACTCATCCTGCAAATAAAAACAGAAAAATATGTAACTATGATAGTCCAATCTGTAAGTTCTGAAAACCATGATTGGCTGGTTAAATGTGAATTAATAACAGTTCAGGGAGAAAAATAGAGAAAATGAGATGTCAGAGATGGAATGTTTCCAAGTCACTTTATCCAATTTCTATCTAAAAAATTTGAATCTTTGCCAGAGAACCCCTTTCAAGTGACTATCTTGCCCCAAGTGGAATTTTACTGTTGCCTAAGGCATCCTGTTCTGTATCTGTAGTTTTATATTATGCTGATCCCCAAGCTTGTCTCCTGGCAAAAACACTCACAAAAAGTCTTACCTTTGTCAAGACATACAAACATGGAAGTGTTCAGCTTTGTTTCTCAATAGAAAATTTTCTTTATGAAAAACTTTCAAGTTACATGTTTATTATACACCAGGCATTTGTTGTATGCTCTCATGGGTCTCCTTTAGTAGTCATAAAAATCCTGCTGTATAAATACTCATTAACCCTATTTTACAGGTGAGAAAAATAAGTCTCCAAATATTAAGTGTTAGGTTAATGTCAGAATTGGATTTGTGACCAGAAACCTGTTAACCAATTTACACTTTTTTTTTTTTTTTTTTGGACAGAGTGGACAGTGAGAGAGAGAGAGAGAGAGAGAAAGGTCTTCCTTTTGCCATTGGTTCACCCCCCAATGGCTGCTGTGGCTGGCACACTGCGGCCGGCACACCACGCTGATCCAAAGCCAGCAGCCAGGTGTTTCTCCTGGTCTCCCATGTGGGTGCAGGGCCCAAGCACTTGGGCCATCCTCCACTGCACTCTGGGGCCACAGCAGAGAGCTGGACTGGAAGAGGGGCAACTGGGACAGAATCCGGCGCCCCGATCGGGACTAGAACCCAGTGTGCCGGCGCTGCAGGCAGAGGATTAGCCTATTGAGACGTGGCGCCAGCCAATTTACACTTTTTAAAAAACTCTTTGCTTCTACATGGCAGACAGTAAAATTCCTATCCAGTTGTATAAAAATGGACTTAAAATTGAAAAATAAAGACCTAAAATCAAAGCCAAATTAGAGGTAGTCCAGAAGGATCTGACCTCTGTTGAAATCTCTGGAGATTTACAGAAGTCTTTTAAACTTCCTTTAAACTCAAGGAGCCAAGATAGAGTTACAGAAAGTGAGAGAGAGAGACAGAAAGCTCTTCCTTTCATTGTTTCAACCCCCACAAATGGCCGCCACGGCCGGCACTGCGCTGATCTGAAGCCAGGAGCCAGGCGCTTCTTCCTGGTCTCCCATGCAGGTTCAGGGCCCAAGAACTTGGGCCATCTTCCACTGCCCTCCCGGGCCACAGCAGAGAGCTGGACTGGAAGAGGAGCAACCGAAACTAGAACCCGGTGCCCATATGGGATGCCATTGCCGCAGGCAGAGGATTAGCCAAGTGAGCTACGGCGCTGGCCCCTAGCTGCAACATAGTAATATTAGTTTGAGACTGAATGCCTGCTAAAATATCACATGCTGTTATTTTTAGAAGGTATGAGAATTATTTTATTTTCCAGGTGCCCTCAACACTACCTACATATAGGTATATGATAGCAGCCATTTGCCTGAATGCAACCTGTACATTATATGTTTGGTCTCTGGCTCTCCTATTTACTATTTGTGTGTAATTAATTTCTACTGAATTTGTCTCAAGTATAAAATTCTAACAGTCTACTGTATAGATTTGGGGAAAAATTAAATATGAAAATTTGTAAAGCTATTTTACTTTGTGTGCATATGTAGAGAGAGTTATAGATAGATAACACTGTAACACACTCCCCTTTTTTTCTCTGTCACACACACAGTCTTGATATTATATATTATATAATAAATATACATACATATGATGGGGCTTCAAAGAGTTCATGGGAAATGCATATTAAAAACATGCATGTTTTGCCGGCGCCGTGGCTCAATAGGCTAATCCTCCACCTTGCGGCGCCGGCACACCGGGTTCTAGTCCCGGTTGGGGCGCCGGATTCTGTCCCGGTTGCCCCTCTTCCAGGCCAGCTCTCTGCTATGGCCAGGGAGTGCAGTGGAGGATGGCCCAGGTGCTTGGGCCCTGCACCCCATGGGAGACCAGGAAAAGCACCTGGCTCCTGGCTCCTGCCAGGATCAGCGCGGTGCGCCGGCTGCAGCGGCGGCCATTGGAGGGTGAACCAACGGCAAAAGGAAGACCTTTCTCTCTGTCTCTCTCTCTCTCACTGTCCACTCTGCCTGTCAAAAAAAAAAAAAAAAAAAAAAAAATGCATGTTTTTAAAAATTTTGCACCAAAATAAGCATCTTTTTTAAAAAATCTATCTATATCTATCTATGAATCTGTGTATCTATGTACGTACCTACCTATGTACCTATTGGCAGAGCAACAGACGAAGAGGTAGAGAGATCTAATCATCTGCTGGTTCACTCCCTGAAAACCTGCAACAGCTGAAGATGGACCAGGATGAGACCAGGAAGGAACTCCATGTAGGTCTCCCACTTGGGTGGCAGGAACCCAAGTACTTGGGCCATCAACTTGTTGCCTCCAAGGCACATCAGTAAGTTGGATCAGAAAGAGCAGAGTTGGAATTTCATCCCAGGTACTATGATTTGGGATGTCAGCATCCCAATCAGTGTTTAACATATTGCACCACAACACCTCCCCTAAATTCATCTTTTAATTTCAGTTTCCCATGAATTTTCTGAAGTACTCTCATGAATACAGTATTTTTTTCCTGTTTGAAATTTTTTTAAAGTTTTCAAGGATTTTGTTCAGTAAGAGAAATTTATAGGGAATTGAGGGTTTTAATTAGGGGAGAAAGAAGTCCAGAAGCTAAGTTGGGTCCATACCAGGCAGAGAGCAGGTAGGTGCCATGTGGAACAAGCATGCAGGCAGGAAAGCAGAGAGCAGGTGGCCAGAAGGCCACTCACCCTGAGGCAACAAGGGTGCAACAAGGGTGCACAATCTAAAAAGGGAAGATCCCACCGTGCTCCAGGCCTTTTATCTACTCCCAAAGAGGAGTGGTTACATAGTGTGATTGGCAGGTGGGTGTTCAGGTGGGGTTAAGTAGTGGTGTGAGATTGAACAGGGGACGTGGTCTCCAGTTTATGAATCTAATCAATTTGATCCTATCCGCCTGCTTACATCATTTCCCTGAAATTTCTAAAATAAATAAAATTAGATTATAAATTGACCAAGAGGTTAAATAGGTGGCCAATAAGTGATCATTTGAAGTTGTAAGTATTTTCTCAAAGTCATTCATCTACCAAATGCAATAGATTTTCCCCAAATATTTTTAAATAATATCAGTGTTTCACTTAGTTTAGTTCATGTAAGCCTAATGAAAAGTTGCCTTGCTAACAGTAATACCTTCCTGGGAAAATTCTGCCACTTCTCTTTTCTAACTGGAGTCCACAGATGGATTAAAAGAGATTGTAATGTAATATTCTCTGGGTAGTGCTTGAGATTTTATATGAAGCCCAAAATTGAACACAAGGTGGCACTGAAATGCCAACTCAAGAATTTATCATCTGGAACCCCAGATTTTTGATACTTGGTTTTTTGTTTTGGCATCTGTTTGCCTGATTATTTATTTGTTTTAAAACTTCACAAATGAAATTCCCTGGATTGTCACAATAATCAGACAACTGTCACTAGTGTTCTTAAGTGTGTAGTAACTGTATCTGAGTAGCACTTAGAGCACTGAATAGCATGGCATTTCTTCGAAAGGTCTGACCATGTCTTTCCTGTTTACCATTAGATACCCAATGATTGGGGCAGAGTCAGCATTCCATAAATACTTGTTTAATGAGTTAACTGTACAACGAACCAGCCACAGTTAGGTAGTAGTATGTCTAACATATATTACATGCTTGTCATTGTTCTTTTCTCCTGCATTTCTCTTGTCATCATCCTCTTTCTTTTTTTTTTCAGCTGCTTCCCTTTCCCTAGAAGAAAGGATGGAAAGAAATGTTTCAGCCAAAGTGAATATCTCATTAATGGCTAGATCCTCATTTAAAACAACTGTCATTCCCTCAAACAGATGAGAAATAAGTGTCATATTTTTAAGACTCACTGTCATATAAACCCATTTTTACAGAATACTCACAGCCTTTCCTTACACATAGCACATTTATTGCCATGTGTCTTGCCATCTGGACCCCGCACGGGATCACTTTCTCGCGTGCAGAGAAGTTGTCCATTTTTCATTTGGCCTCTGTACTCATCACATACATCCTGAAAAGGACAGTGGACTACATTAGAAATGCTATGTTCACATTGCAATTGACTGGACGTGAGGATATGAAGACTTTTATCTAAGAGTCAGGCAGCCACTAGCATTGATGTCTATGGTAGGCAGAATCATGATTCACAAAGGTATTCACCTCCTGTTTCCTGGAACCTGTAATATGTTGCTTTACATGGCAAGGAGGAAACATGGGTGAATATGGAACTAAGGTTGCTAGTCAGATGAATGTGAAATGGGGAAGTTATCCTGTATTACTGGAGTAAGTCCAAAGGTTCTTATCCATGAAGGAGTCCATGCTGGAATGGCACAGCATAAGAGAAACTTGACTGACTATTGTTAGCTTTAAAAATGGCCACAAACTAAGGATATTGGTGGCCTCTTTTAGCTGGAAAAGGCAAATAAACATATCCTTCCCTGAGTCCTCCAAAGAGGCACACAATCTGACACCCTGCTTTGAGTGAGACTGCTTAGAAGTTCTGAACTTCCAAAATCTAAGATAATAACTTTGTGTTGTTGTAAGCCATTGCTTGCATTAGTTTGTTATAGTAACAATGACAAATTAATATACTTGAGGAACTTTATTGACCAGGCTCTGAGAAAATTAAATAAATCACTATTTATAACAGTGCTTTGTAAAGTGTTAAACTGGCATCTGGCATTAGATTTGTACATTGAATTTTATCAGAGATATTCACCTTAATGATGGCCTTTGGCCTGCTAAAGGCAAGATCCTGGTTGACCATATTGACACTGCATTTCCATAATTTTGAAGGCCATGAGTTCCCCTTCAGAAAGACCTTTCTTGTCAAAACCCACTTAATGGCTCACCTTTCCTGATCCTGACCCGGTCCCATTTGATCTGAAGTTAGAATCCTTATTTTTTTCCTCTGCTTCCCTTTGCCTAGATGAGGAAAAAAAAAATCACTGGTTATTGTCTTCACACATACTCAGCATTGGAAGGGGCCTGAGGGCTTATGTATCCTGAACCTTCTCTTTCACAGGAAATCTCTGCATCTCCTGTAGGTATTCAGAAGAACTGGATTCCAGTTTTAGCCTGAGGCTTACTCAACATGAATAATGCAGCTTCAGTTTTTCACATTAGGTAAAATGTAGCATTTGGATTAAATTTTTTTTCTTGAGCTCTACTGCCCTCAAATTGTGCTTTTTGTTTGTTTGGTTTTTGTTCTGGGGGGAGAAAGGTGAAGAATGTTTTGAGAAGAAACATTACAAGTTTATTAAGTATATATCTAAATACTAAAAAGCAATACTAAATACTAAAGACCATTATGATAGGTTTCAGAACTAAACATACTCTTTGAGGTGACCTAGAATGACCTGAATTTACACATAGGACTAACAACACTTACGTTACACTTGCTCCAACAACACAAATTGAGAATCTCAGCTGAGATCTGGGTCATAAAGCTCTCCAATCCAGTTCTCATAAACCAGCCCTCAAACTGTGCCAGTCAACCATTCAAAAACTGCCAACACAAACTCGTCTAGGATGTGGACAGGATATGTTCTAAAAACAATTACCTATTACAACAGAACTTAGATGTCATAGGATTATGATAGAAAATAGAGCAGGAATCAGCCACTTGATGAGCTACCTTTGCTGGGTGGTTCATTGTTCCATAGGGGATGCAATAAGAAGAGATATTTAGGAAGTAACCAACAAATAATTTTCATGGAGGGAGACATAGTAAATGAAAAATAGCCACTAATTCAGGAACAATACGTGACTGCATTTTACGCATGCATGTTGACAGAAGGACTCACAGTTTTTCTTTGCACATGGTACACTTATTGTTGTATGATTTGCCATCAGCATCACGCACAGGATCACTCTCTCGAGTACAACTGAGTTTTCCGTTTTTCATGTTTTCTCGATACTCAGCACAAGGATCCTGAAAAGGGAGAAAAAAATAGGTCCCCCATATTATACTGACTATTGTATTGTTATTAAATTTGTTAAAAAATCTGAGTAAGAAAAGATCTTGGTTATCTCCCTTTATAAGAATTTCAGTTATCGGGGCCGGCGCTGTGGCGTAGTAGGTTAATCCTCCACCTGTGGCGCTGGCATCCCATATGGGCGCCAGTTCTACTCCTGGCTGCTCCTGTTCCAATCCAGCTCTCTGCTATGGCCTAGGAAAGCAGTGGAAGATGGCCCAAGTCCTTGGGTACCTATACCCGCATGGGAGACCAGGAAGAAGCACCTGGCTCCTGGCTTCAGATCAGCACAGCTCTGGCTATTGCGGCCATCTGGGGAGTGAACCAACGGAGGGAGGACCTCTCTCCGTCTCCCCCTCTCATTGTCTGTGGCTCTACCTCTCAAATAAATAAATACAAAATCTTTAAAAAAAAAAAAGAACTTTAGTATCAAGGATTGCTTCCTGCAGACAAAGAGGGGATAGAATTATCTATATTATATTTGTAAGGAGTCAGTTGTCATAGCTTCTAATGTTGCTGTTAAGACTCTGCACAGGGAAATCATAAAGCTGGTATTTAACAGCATAGATTAAACCACAGCCCACATGCCAAATCCCTCTTGATGTCTGTTCTTTTATGAAGGTTTTACCAAAGTACATCTTCATTCATTTTTTTTAATTTTTATTTATTTATTTATTTTTTATTTTTTGACAGGCAGAGTGGACAGTGAGAGAGAGAGACAGAGAGAAAGGTCTTCCTTTGCCGTTGGTTCACCCTCCAATGGCCGCCGCGGCCAGCGCGCTGCGCTGATCTGAAGCCAGGAGCCAGGTGCTTCTCCTGGTCTCCCATGGGGTGCAGGGCCTAAGCACTTGGGCCATCCTCCACTGCACTCCCTGGCCACAGCAGAGAGCTGGCCTGGAAGGGGGGCAACCGGGACAGAATCTGGAGCCCCGACCGGGACTAGAACCCGGTGTGCCGGCGCCACAGGCGGAGGATTAGCCTTGTGAGCGGCGGCGCTGGCCCATCTTCATTCATTTATTTAGATGTAATTTATAGCTTCTTTCCCACAACAATGGCAGACCTGAAGAGTTGTAAGAGATACTATGTGATCCACAGTACCTCAAGTATTTACTATCTGGCCTTTTATAGAAAAAAGGAATGTGCTGCGTCTAGTGTGCATATGGAGGGAAGAGGAGAGTGCTGGGGAAAAGCACAAAGTCATGCAAAATGCCAGGGAAGATAGGCTTGACAAAATGATGAAAAGACAGACAACAAGTCTTAACAGGTTCATTCTTTACGCAGAACCAAAGAAAAGATAGAAAAAACAAAAAACATTAGAATTTATCAAAGGTAAATATTAGGCTTGTGTCGTATCTGGCAACCCATATGGTCTTGATAATTCCAAGGCTGCAAGATGATCAATAGATGGCTAGAATCTTGTGATACTGTGTTCAAAGCCTAAGGAGTGATCTTACCTGCAATATTGCAAAGATAACACTTTAAAACGTCTGAGGAAATGCACTAAAAATATTTGTGTTTTTTTTTCTCACTTTATCCCTCTAAGAGCACTGCTAATTGCTAATTAACATAAACTGGAGTTCTATGAGATGTAATCTACTCTATGCTTCACAATTCAAGTACTACTACTTTAGCAGGGCTATTTTCCAAATTATCTGACTACAAAGTCTCTGCTCTCTCACCATACTGTGCTGTTTTGGATCAGTGGAAAAGAAACCTCAAAAGAGTGGCTTCATGCAACACAATAAAGAATAATGAAAGAAAATGAAGACTATATGATGATGATGAGAATGATTACTGACCTGAGAGCTAGAGTACTAAAACAGGGGTCAGGAGACTGGGATAAGGTCATCATATTGCTAATTATCCAGGTGTAAAGAAATCAGAATGTGCTTCGGAGAAGCTAATAATTGCTTGGATTTTACCCTGTATACGCTTAAGGAAAACTCTTCTGTTCTTATAGGGATGCTTTCCGACAGCATAAACCGCATTCACCCTTACCGTAGGCTATGGAAACCAGGGGTTCTCACCTCATCTTTCCCTCCTCCACCACCACTGGAATCATGTCCTGCAGAATTTCTCTGACTGTCCTCTTCTTTCTTCTTTCTTTCTTCATCTTCTTTCTGGCTGGAAATGAGAAAGTGAGAGATAGGGAATAATAACTTAAAGAGAGCGGAGTGCACATCTGGGAGTTTCTTATCATATAACCGTATTAAATGTGTGCAGATTTCACTAGCATCTACTTAACATCTATGTATTGCAGGTCCTCTTCTCTGAAAATTAAAAGAAAGTTATGTGGAGTCCTTTGTCTGGAAATGCTCTCAGATAACCAACATATACATAACTAATAAACAAGACAAAGTAAGCAATTCATTAGCATTTTATAAATGCTCACTAGGGATTCCTGGCTATAATTACTCATAGGAGCATACTTGACATCCAAGAGCTCCCAAAATAACTATTTTCTCTACCAAATGTGTTCTTCCTCCTAGATTTCTGCCTTCTCAAAAAATAAATCGTTGGAAGCACCTCTAGTCACCCCCTCCCCTTCAGCTAGCATAGCTGCTGCCACATATCATTGATTTCCCCATCACAATGTCTCCTACATTCATCTACTGACTTTCTATCCTACTCCCTTTGCTCTAGTTACCTCTCACTAGATTAATGCAAAACAACTGCCTACCCCTGCCCTACGGACACACATCATCCTGAGTTTTAGTCTTTTTCTTATTTTTGCTCCTTTTTCACTGCTAATATACAGATATTCCTAAAGGGACCTCTTTGTGACACTTACGCTCCTAGCTGAAAAACTTTAGCAGCTTCCTACAACACACAGAAATGTGTGGTCTGGCATTCAAAGCTGGTAAAGTTCTAACCAACCTCAATGGCTTTCTCTTTACTGTACATAATATAGTCTCTTAATTAATGTATTCACCTATGCTGCCTTTTTCTTCTCTCATTGCTTCTTTTCATGCCTGTATCTGATCCAAATTACAAGGTCCAGTTTTATTCCCCATATAAAACTTTCTATTAGCTCTCTCTTTCCTAAAGTATCAATAATATATTACAGCATTATTTTTCATTTAACATTTTCTCCTTTGTGTTTTATTAGCTTATGTCCATAGCTAACACTGGCAGACTATACAGTTTCTGAGAACAGTATATAATACTCCTCTCTGTATAATTATTATATATTGTAGATATTCAGCAAATCACTGCTGAGTGACTTAAATATTTTAGGTGTAGTCCCAAACTGTGTTATATGCTACTTTTCATTTCTAAAAAAGTGATATTTTCCAAAATGTCAGTAGAAGAGTTATATAGAGAGTGAAAGTACATGCTTTCTTCCCAATGAGAATTTCAAAACAATCCAGAGAAGGAATCCACTTGACAGCAAATGTCGTAAAATATTATCAAGAAAGATGCTGTGACTTACTGGTAAACTCTACTCCTAGGCTAAGACAGAGTGTAATAACCTAGTAATACATTGTCTATTTCTAAAACTGTTGAGTCCTAACGTTTGTAAGGAAACATTCACTTCAAAATGCTATACAGATAATCATTTGTTTCTTATATACACAAGGAAAAAACCAACGTGGTACATATCATCTCCCATCTATTTGCCTCCCATCTCTGCCAACCCGCAGCAGGAGCTGTTTGGGCACTCACAAGACTGCCTTACACATGGCACACTTGTTGCCATGGGTCTTGCCATCCGGGCCACGCACAGGATCATTTTCTCGTGTGCAGAAAAGTTTCCCATTTTGCAAAAGGCTTCGAAATTCATTGCATGCATCCTAAAAGGAGGAAAAGTGATAAGAGCTTGGGTATTTTTTTGGAAGTTGTTATTTTTATATTTCAATCAAATGTTCCTGATTTAAAAAATGACCTGAAGGTTAATTTTGGGCAATTGTCCTGTTCAATACCTACTAAGAACATAGGAAATAAAAAGGATTTTTTTTTCTTGATAGTTTGTCTCCAAATCAAGACTGAACCTACACACCAAAGTGTGTTAATAAACTAGGTCTTCTGAGGACCGATCACAGTTCTAGCTTAGAGTTTTATTGCTTATTATATTATAATGCAATAAAAACACTTCATATTATATAGATTCAAACAACTTCAGGTTTTTTTTATAACATCAAAGTCTATCTGTGCCAACTATTCATTCTATCCCTTAATCCCCTTCATATCATACCTGCCAAGAAATCATTCAATCTCTATTGGAATATCTACAGTGACCACAACTACATTACCTTCCCGACAAAAGTTTCTACTAGGCAGTTCCCATAAATTAGCCATGATGCCACTTTCGAGGAATCTTGGAAAAGAACTCTCCTAAATCCTATAGGATCTATCCTCCAGACATTTATTTTTCTAAGTTGTCACTGAAAATGGGAACAGGAAAATATATTCTTTCACTAACAAACAAAGGGAGGTGTTTTACTTCTCTTAGAAGTTTTTTCTTCTTTCATATGAGATTCATTCTGATATTTGGAGAAAGTTTTCTTATCTTTCTCTCATATTTCTATATATTCTGTCACAAAAGCCAACCACTGCTACCACTTCAGTTATTTTGTTTATAACATGACTTCAATACTACTTCTCATTGCAGATTCTTCCTTTTCTAAAGAATTCAGCATAATGGCCCAGGTATGGTCTGACTAGCAGTAGCATGTTTGCAAGCACAGCATACTGTTAGAATTCTAATTCTGCCACCAAGTGAGGAATATTGCCTTTCTGTATTTCAGTTACCTTTACCCAAAGGAAATTAAATTGGCAAACAAAGAAGCTGTCTACACCTTAATGCTTATTGCAGCTCAATTCACAATAGCTAAGACCTGGAATCAACCTAAATGCCCATCAACAGTAGACTGGATAAAGAAGTTATGGGACATGTACTCTATAGAATACTATACAGCAGTAAAAAAAAAAAAAACAATGAAATCCGGTCATTTGCAACAAAATGGAGGAATCTGGAAAACATTATGCTGAGTGAAATAAGCCAGTCCCAAAGGGACAAATATAATACGTTCTCCCTGATCGGTGACAACTAACCAAGCACCAAAAAGGAAACCTGTTGAAGTGAAATGGACACTATGAGAAACAATGACTTGATCAGCCCTTGTCCTGATTGTTGATGTACAACTTAATACTTTATCCCTTTTAGTATGTTCTTTTGTTCTACTTAATACTATTGGTTGAACTCTGTAATTAACAAACAATTATTCTTAGGTGTTTATTTAACTGAAAAGTGATCTCTGTTAAATATAAGAGTGGGAATAAGAGAGGGAGAAGATATACAATTTGGAACAAGCTCAAGCTGACTTGCCCCAAATGGTAGAGTTAGAAATGTGCCTGGGGATTCCAATTCAATCCCATCAAGGTGGCATGTACCAATGCCATCTCACTAGTCCAAGTGATCAATTTCAGTTCACAATTGATCATAATGATAGGTCTAAGAGTCAAAGGGATCACATAAACAAGACTAGTCTGAAAATACTAACCGATAGAATAAAAAAAAAGAGAGAGAATAATCCAACATGGGAAGTGGGATACACAGGAGACTCAGAATGGCAGATGTCCTAAACAGCACTATGAAAGATCTCTGCGAGTGAGATCCCAGTAGAAAGAATGGGTCATCAAAAAAGGAGGTACCTTTCTCTGAAGGGAGGGGAGAACTTCCACTTTGACTATGACCTTGTCTAAATATGATCAGAGTCAGTGAACTCAAAAGGCCTCCATAGCCTTGGCAACTCATGACAAGAGCCTAGGGAGATTACTGACGCCATAAACAAGAGTGTCAATTTGTTAAGTCAACAACAAGAATCACTGTGCACTTACTCCTCATGTAGGATCTCTGTCCTTAATGTGTTGTTCAAAGTGAATTAATGCTGTAACTAGTACTCAAACAGTATTTTCACTTTATGTTTCTGTGTGGGTGCAAACTGTTGAAATCATTACTTAATATATACTAAATTGATCTTCTGTATACAAAGAGAATTGAAAATGAATCTTGATGTGAATGGAATGGGAGAGGGAGCGGGAGATGGGAGGGTTGCGGGTGGGAGGGAAGTTATGGGGGGAAAGGCATCGTAATCCATAAGCTGTACTTTGGAAATTTATATTTATTAAATAAAAGTGAAAAAAAAGAATTCTAATTCTGCCACCAAGTGAGGAATATTGCCTTTCTGTATTTCAGTTACCTTAGCAATAAAAGGAAATAAGGAAATAATAGTATGTATGCAACATATTTTGAATAGTAATAGCAACAGGCATTAAGTATTCAACATATGTCCCTGATTGTTTTGAGAATAACATGAGAATATGGTAATATACACAAATGTGTTACAGTTACCTCTGGAATTAACTGAAGAATTGAGAGAGAACAATCAAATCACTGAAGATCATGGATTTAATTACTGGTGGAAATTAGAATTGCTTTTGTGTTTTTTCATCAATCCTTTTGTTCAAGTTAAAATTTAGTGAGGATGACAAAACGAATTTTGTCTTCTGTCTATATATCAAGATTCACTGTCAGATTCACTAATTTGCCAAATTCCAAAAATTATATAAAAGAAGAGTTTATCTGTAGCAGCTAATATGAAATTGGAAATAGTCTCATACCAAAGGATGTATTCCTGTAGATTTTCCTGTATGTTTTCCATATAAACCACTGGTATTATTATTATTATTATTATTATTATAATTTTGACAGGCAGAGTGGACAGTGAGAAAGAGAGAGACAGAGAGAAAGGTCTTCCTTTGCTGTTGGTTCACCCTCCAATGGCCGCTGTGGCCGGCGCGCTGCGGCCGGCGCACCACGCTGATCTGAAGGCAGGAGCCAGGTACTTACCCTGGTCTCCCATGGGGTGCAGGACCCAAGTATTTGGGCCATCCTCCACTGCATTCCTGGACCACAGCAGGGAGCTGGCCTGGAAGAGGGGCAACCGGGACAGAATCTGGCGCCCCAACCGGGACAGAATCTGGCGCCCAACCGGGACTAGAACCCGGTGTGCTGGCGCCGCAAGGCGGAGGATTAGCCTAGTGAGCCGTGGCGCCAGCGACTGGTATTATTTTTAATTCATATTTGTAATTCTGTACAACATGATTATAAATAAGCTAATCAGATGAGATTTCAAGTGAAATATTTCTTTAGAGATCATCATTAGTCTTTGATTGGGGCAGGAAAATAACTATACCAATAACAATCTACCTAGAATAGGTCTTTCTGAACTCAAGAAAATATCATTTGAGAACACTAATTTTTATTTTTAGTTTTTCTCCCCTAGTCTGACACCTGAAAATAATCAAATATAAAAACAAGGAACCTACAACTAGTTTGACCACTTAGGATAAACAAATACACATAGTATGTTAAAAGAATGCTGGATTTGCCCATCAAAGTGGCATGGACCAATGCCATCTCACTAGTCCCAGTGATCAATTTCTGTTCACAATTGATCATAATGATAGGACTAAGAGTCAAAGGGATCACATAAACAAGACTAGTGTCTGCAAATATAACCAATGTAATAAAAAAGGGAGAGAACGATCCAACATGGGAAGCGAGATACACAGCAGAATCATAGAATGGCAGATGTCCTAAATAGCACTCTGGCCTCAGAATCAGCCCTTAAGGCATGTGGATCCGGCTCAAAAGCCCATGAGAGTATTTCAGGCATGGAAAACCAAGACACTCTGGGGGAAAAAAAAAAAAAAACCTAAATGAAAGATCTCCACGAGTGAGATCCCAGTGGAAAGAACGAAGAAGGAGGTACCTTTCTCTGAAGGGAGGGGAGAACTTCCACTTTGACCACGGCCTTGTCTAAATATGATCAGAGTCGGTGAACTCAGGGGGCTTCCATAGCCTTGGCAGCTCATGACAAGAGCCTAGGGTGATTACTGATGCCATAAACAAGAGTGTCAATTTGTTAAGTCAACAACAGGAGTCACTGTGCACTTACTCCTCATGTAGGATCTCTGTCCTTAGTGTGCTGTACATTGAGATTTAATGCTATAACTAGTACTCAAACAGTATTTTTCACTTTATGTTTCTGTGTGGGAGCAAACTGTTGAGATCTTTACTTAATGTATGCTAAACTGATCTTCTGTATATAAAGAGAATCAAAAATGAAATTTGATGTGAATGAAAGGGGAGAGGGAGTGGGTAAGGAGAGGGTTGCGGGTGGGAGGGACGTTATGGGGGGGAAGCCATTGTAATCCATAAGCTGTACTTTGGAAGTTTATATTCATTAAATAAAAGTTAAGAAAAAACCAAGAATGCTGGATTTGGTGTCAGAAAATCTAGGTATAAATCTTATTATTTATACTGTATGAACTTTATAATATGAATATATGGTACTAATACTAATATCCCTATTAATTTTAAGTAAGTTCTTCCTTCTCTGTGTAATTTATTTTTTTAATTATTAGTTATTTTTTATGGTTTTGAGAGGCAGACAGAGAGAGAGATCTTCAATCCAGATTTATTCTCTAAACACTGAAAAGACCAGATGTAGGCCAGGCAAAAAGCAAGGGCTATAAACTCAATCCTGGACTTCCATATGAGTGGCAGAAACCAGGGTACTTAAGCCGTTACCTACTGCCTCTCAGCATGTGCATTAGCAGGAAGCTAGAGCTGGAAGCAGAGCCAGGACTCAATTCAGACTCTCCAATATGGTATGTGAGCATTCCAAGCTACATCTTAACCACTTTGCCAAATACCTACCTCCTCTTGACATCTTAAATTTTCACTTTAAAATATGGGAATGGAATAAATCAAGTGTATGAAAACTGTGGCATATGAACAAAATTTTGCCAATGACCAGTTCTGGTAAATAAAACAGTATGAGAACACAGTCCTGGCCATGATTTGTGTAGAAGGGTACTTAAAGATGTTCATGGAAAAATGGAATTAAAAGATACATTTATTTTGGTGCAAAAAATTTGAAATCCATATATGATTTTCTGCAATGCAAATTTCCCATGAATACTTTGGAGGTCCTGTACCACCAACTGTTGTAACAGAGCCTCAGTAAAATATCTGAGTAGTGGTGACAGGAACTATATGGCCATAAAACCTGAATTATCTTCTACCTGGCTCTTTACGAAAAAAGCTTCTCAACCACTGGGCAAAATGAACCCTGAGCCCCCTCAAGCTAGGCCCTTCAGTAATTCCCAAGTTATTTCCATGGTGATGCTGCAAAGCTCATCATTTCACTGTGAGATGAACACCCATGGACACCTACCTTGCTGACTTCTCTTTTAGCTTTTGCTCTGGCTTTGGCTTCTTTTTCTTTGGCTTCTTGCTGGCTATACAGGAAATAGCAGATAGGGAAGATTCATTTCTAGCAATCAATACATATTATTTGAAAGGATAAATCTCTTTAGATAGAAATGGCCCATAACTTCTATGCCTGTGCCAATTAGCTTGGGGGAAGACAGGTAAATGCATATCCTACCATATCATTTTTATTTCTAATTTTTTAAATAAGATATGCATGCAACAATAAACCAGTAAATAAAATTTTCACTAATTTTTTTTGGAAAATAAAGATGGTGTCTTCTCCCCAGAAAGCAATGAAAATATTTGTTAGATGGTAACAAAGGTTAAGTTTATTCATTCATATCCAATGACTATATCTTTGGGTTATTCATGACAGTGATCTATGTATGCAGAGAACAGATGTCCTAATCCATCCATGTCATTAACTCTGGGATAATTTACCCTTAGCACACGGACTTCCTTTCATGGTGATTCAAGTATATTTCAAAACACTGAAGCACTATTAAAAACGGTACCAAGTATATGGCTTTATAACACTAAATCCCTGAAGTTAATGCAAAGACAGCCTTCATCATCTGTATCATGAATAAAATCTTAAAGGTTCTCCTGATTGCCTCCTTGAGGCTCATTTCCTACCGCCAGCAGCAGCAGTGGCTGCAGCTCTACTTACAAGAAGGCCTCACACATGGAGCAGGGATTGCCGTGGATTTTCCCATCCAGGCCCTCAATAGGGTCATTCTCTCTGGTGCAGGGCAGCCGTCCATTTCTCATATAGTTGCGGTATTCACTGCACAGCTCCTGCCAAATGACGGAGGATATGAGAATCGGGTAACTGAACACTGGGAACCTTTAACACTGCCCCTTTGGCAAAGATGACATAATGGCCCTAATTATAATAATTGCTTAGAAAAGGTGGTGCAGGTGATTGGAACTTGCCAGGATGCTTTAGAGACCTAGGTCTCACACATTATTTGCAACATAAGGTTGCTGTTGCACAATTCACTGGAAAACCTTTCAATAATATTCTGATGGAGGCACTGTGAAAGAAACAGAATAATTTATGTGCCTTAAATTGGAAAAGGAATTTGTGCTAGGCAGAATAATACCACGCCATCCCCAAATATTCTCAAGTCCTAATACTTGGGACTTGTGAATATGTTATTTTATATGGCAAAATCGGTTTTGCAGATGTAATTAAGTTAAGGAACTGTGATGTGGAGACTACCATTTCTTTATTTAAAAAAAAAATAGGTGAATTTAAAAATAAAATTGCTGGCATAATAAATGATGTAGTTGTAAAGTATAGTGTACAAAGGAGGAAATTCTTTAGGGATCAACGAACACTGATTCTGAACCATGAAAAGTGGCCAGATTTGTGGTATATAGAAGAAAGGGACACCCTGACTATGCCTAAAGTCACAGAGAAGGTAAATGTCATTGCATGTGGGAGAACTGGTGAACTAGTCAATGTGGTGCATCCCACTAGATGAAGTTAATTATTAGATATGATAAATATATTAAATTATTAGATTAGATAAACAATATTAGCAATAACAAATATAATACTACATATTGAATATTCAAGATATGTGAAGCACTTTGCTATTACCCATAGGTAAATTTCTTGAGACTTGATAAAAATAATACATATAGTTATAATATTATTTTATAACAGAAGAAATTAAGACACAAAGATGTTTACTACCAGACCCTACTGGTAGGGCAATGGAGCAAGGGTTGAACCTTGATGGTTTGAGTTAACAGTCCAATTTTTAACCACAATGTTATTGAGTCCACAAGATGTAAAGTCATAGGATCAATTCTTGGCATACCCAAGAAGCAACAAGGTGGCAGTCAGTATAACTATTATAAGGAGAACAATGTGTAGAATAAAGAAAATGACAGAGGCCAGCCCATGTATGATACTGCAAGCCAACAGAAGGACTTAGGTTCTAACTGAGAGAGATGGGAAGCCACTGGGTGACATGACTTGCATTTTATTTTAAAATAATTCTTTTGACTTGAGAGTACATTGTAGGCAGCAAAGGTAAAGGCAGAAAGAGCAGTTGGAAATGACATCATCCAAACTGGCAAAGGATAAAGGAAAGGAGTAATGAAGGCCTAAGACACAGCCTGCAAGAATATTACAAAAAGGCAGAAGGGTATACAATTTAATGTGCATCATGGATCTTAAAGCCAGAAGTTGTAGTTAATAATTAGCTCTTAAGTAACTAATGATATATAATTATAATTATCTGTAGTAAATAATATATAATACTTATAATATTATACTATAATACTTATATTAATCTATATCCCATACTATATAATTATATATTACTAATTATATATATTTTGTAACTTCTTTTCTGAGCTCCAAGTCCACTTCAATAAAATACAGATAATGATATGTACCTTGGATAGCTACTGTAAAGATAAGCCAGAAAATGTTTATATCATGAGGAATGTAGCTACAGCTAAAAAATTAACAATCGTCACCATCACAGTCATCACCATTATCATCACCACACGTGATTTTACAGAAAGCAAACCCAAGGCTCAGAGATATACTTAAGTATTTTCCCTAACATCACAGAGAATTAATTGGGACAAAACCCTAGATTTTTTTTAAAGTTAAGACACCATTATTCAAAAAGGAATTTGAGAGAAGCTGAACATGAGCGTCTACCAATTTGTATTTAGACAGCAAGATGACGATCTGTATACATCTCCGTCCTGAGTAATATAATTCATGTGGCCAATAGGGAAAGGGGGATTTTTCTATTCTCTGAAGAATTCTTCTCTCTAGAATTGCATGAAGTGAATAAGGCAATGGTGTTCTCTACACAAGACAACTCAATACACTTTCTCTGTGTGCAAAGTCACTAAGATGACTTGGATTAGAAGGAAGCAGGAGTATTACGTAGGGAGAATGCTCGCTGACTATTTATGTGGTTCTGGTGATCTGAGACAATTACCTGCACAGCTGCTCTCTTAACTTTATCAATGTTGACTTTTTCCTTTTCTTCTTTGTTACTATTTTTCTTCTCTTCTTCTTCCAGTTTGCTGCAACAGAAACGTAAGATAGAAGCTAAATAGAAATTCCCCATGTTTTTTCAAAATACATTTTTTTCTTTTTCTTTTTCTTTTCTTTCTTTCTTTTTTTTTTTTTTTTTTTTTGACAGGCAGAGTGGACAGTGAGAGAGAGAGACAGACAGAAAGGTCTTCCTTTGCCGTTGGTTCACCCTCCAATGGCCGCCACGGCCAGTGCGCTGCGGCCAGCGCACCACGCTGATCTGAAGGCAGGAGCCAGGTACTTACCCTGGTCTCCCATGGGGTGCAGGGCCCAAGCACTTGGGCCATCCTCCACTGCACTTCCCTGGCCACAGCAGAGAGCTGGCCTGGAAGAGGGGCAACCAGGACAGAATCCGGTGCCCCGACCGGGACTAGAACCCGGTGTGCCGGCGCTGTAAGGCAGAGGATTAGCCTAGTGAGCCGTGGCGCCAGCCTCCAAATACATTTTTTAAAAGGAATGCAGATATTCTACAGAAGAGGTCAGATTCAGTGTCCAGTATAAATTCATCCAGCCCAAGAGGGGCTATTGCTTTGGCCAGTAACGGAGATCAATTCAGTAGTTTACATTCTCCCCTCTAAAAAAATATTAAAATAAGCATGCATTTTTATCAGTGCAAAGCCCTTGGATGATCTTATTTTCCTAAGTCAGTTACTTCAATAAATTAACTAAAAGAAACCACAATTATCTTGATTTCCTTTAATTGTGAAACTTTTTTCCTATCCAAAGAACTACCATATCAATGATGAAAGCAAGAGATGATGACAAATCAGACAACAGGCCCAGCCTCATGCAAACAACATGTCACCATAAAATAAAAATGTTTAATGCTATTTTAATGGAGATAAAGTTCAAGTTGAAATTTGAGTTTTGGATGCAATAGTGATTCAAGTCCAGTAAGATAAAACAGCGAATTTCTTTAGGTTAATGCCAAGCCTAATATCCTTGTATGGTTGCCATTTTCTACTGATTTGTAGCGTATCAGTGCTAGAAAATCCTCAGCACTTCCTGTATCTAGCACAGAAAAGGTGAGGGAGAAATATGATTTCTTGGATCTCAGGCCACTGTTGATTCTGCTCTCCTGCTCTGTCAATCTCTCCTTTTAAGGAACTATGTGTATATACTTAAGGTTGGACTAAGACCTGAGATAATTAATAATTTCAATTCTTTATACAGACATTATGTAAATATTTTTCTTAACACTTATTTTAAGGTGAAGCTCAAGATAGGATTAGGAAACTAAGAATTGGAGGAAGTGAAAAATCAATTTTTATACTGTCCCACATGACTGAGTTCTGTCTACAATTTAACCAAGTACATTTCAAATTAAAGGCCTAGAAGGCCCTGATCTGGCTTAACAACTATATGACTTAGTATACTTAATAAATCTATTACAGTGGAGTCTGCCTCGTAAGGTTTTACCTTACACTAAACCACTTATCAAAGTATGTATGTCTCCTACTTTCTGTAGTAATATACCTGAAAGAATAAATATAATCCTCTCTATACCACTTCTATTTCTCTATTCCAAGTTATTTTTTTAAGATTTCTTTTTTTTAAAAGATTTATTTATTTGTTTATTTGAAAGTCAGAGTTACACAGAGAGAGGAGAGGCAGAGAGAGAGAGAGAGAGAGAGAGAGAGAGAGGTGTCTTCCATCTGATGGTTCACTCCCCAGATGGCCGTAACAGCCGGAGCTGTGCCGATCCGAAGCCAGGAGCCAGAAACCTCCTCCAGGTCTCCCATGTGGGTGTGGGGGCCCAAGGACTTGGGCCATCCTCCACTGCTCTCCTGGGCCACAACAGAGAGCTGGACAGGAAGTGGAGCAGCCGGGTCTCAAACAGGCGCCCACATGCGATGCCAGTGCTTCAGGCCAGGGAGTTAACCCACTGAGCCATAGTGCTGGCCCCAAGATTCACTTGAAAGATAGAGCATGGGGTTAGGGGAGAGATTTTCCATACACAGGTTTACTTCCCAAATGGTTGCAATAGCCATGTTGTGACCAGTCCCAAAGCAGGATCCAGGAACTTCCTCCAGGTCTCCCATATGCATGACAGAGACCCAAGTACTTGGGACATCTTCCGCTCTCTTCCCAAGTGCACTAGCAGGGAACTGGATCAGACGTGGAGCAGCCAGGAGCTAAACTGGTGCTCTCATAGGGGATGCCAGTGAGGCAAGTGACAGCTTAATCTACTGTGCCACAAGGCTAACCCTGCTCAAGTTACTTTAATAGTCATTATATACTACCCCACACATCTCCTTCCAGTTGGCTTTCTTCCCAACTGAATATATTCACAAAATCAAAAACAGGAAAGAGCTCAACAAGATCTAATTCAAATCACGAAACTTCTATTCTCTGTTATAAATGAAGGTTATTAAGTGTTACAAAACAATAGCACTAAACTGAGTGCTGTTTGACTTTCTCCTTGAATTAACCAGAAGATAAAATGATAACCAAGTAGAAAATCACACTGACACTATGTAATTCAATGTAACTTAATGTCTTCTTTATCTGTTTTTAAAACTACCTAGCATACAATCCATGACATAGTCGATAATACATGTGTATGAAGAATCTGAGACTTAGGATGAAGAAATTCAGTGGGAGGGATACTCACAACACACTGGCACACATGGTACACATGTTTCCATACATTTTGCCATCTGGGCCACGGACAGGATCATTCTCCCTGGTGCATATGAGCATTCCACCCCACACTTGGTCCCGAAATTCACTGCACATTTCCTGGAAAATGAAGAAAATATTTTCCTAAAGCAGTTGTCTACCCTTCCTATTATGAGATATAAATAATGCAGAGTAAAAAGGAAAATGGTAAGATGTAGCAGTAAATTCGTATTTATAAAGCTTTCATTATGAACTCCAAATTGTCTTGAGAGCAGATCTGTAAATATTTACTATTGTATTCCTTTAAAAAAAGATTTATTTATTTATTTGAAAGGTAGAGTTACAGACAGAGAGAGGGAGAGACAAAGAAAGGTCTTCCATCCTCTAGTTTACTCCCCAAATGGCTGCAATGGCTGGAGCTGAGCTGATCTGAAGCCAGGAGCCAGGAGCCAGGAACTTCCTCCAGGGCCCCCATATGGGTGCAGGGGCCCAAGCACTTGAGCCATCTTCCACTGCTTTCCCAGGCCATAGCAGAGAGCTGGATCAGAAGTAAAGCAGCCGGGACTAGAACCAACGCCCATATGGGATGCCGGCACTGCAGGTGGATGATTAACCTACTGCACCATACTGATGGCCCCCATCCTATTTCTGAGGCTGTTTATAATCAAGATACAAAACAGGGCTAAAAATATTGTTAAATATCCTTATAAAAACATATGTAAGCTTTTGTTGTATTGCACATTGCAGTGTATAAAAGCTGTGAAACATTAAAGGTGAGGAGACTGAATAGGCCTTCCTGGGGAAACTGAGAATATTGCTGAGTCGTGGTTTGTCTTTAGGATGTTGAGAAAAAGAAAAAAAAAAAAAAAAACAAGCTTACACTAAGAAATAGAAATAGGGAACAGGCATTGAGCCTAGAATTTACAATATATTCACGTCCCAGGCCACATCAGAGTGCTTGGGTTCAATTCCCAGCTCTAATTTCTGACTCCAGTTTCCTGCTAATTCAGTCCTGGGAGTCAGGGGTGAACCCAAGTAACTGGGTTCCTGTCTCCCACATGGGAGACCTGGATTGAGGTTTCTGATCCCAGTTTCAGCCTTGGTCAGTCCTGGCTGTTGTGGGTGTTTGAAGAATGAACCAATGGATGGGAGTTTCTCTCTCTCCCTCTCTCTCTCAGAAACACAAATAAATTTTAAGGTGTTTTTAATGCTTACTTCATACTTTTCTTTTTAAAAAAATTATTTGAAAAGGAGAGAGAGAAAGAGAGAGGGAGAACACATCTGAGAGACAGAGATGAGTATCATTCATTAGTTGTGCAAGAAAAAAACTGAAATTCATGCAAAATTTCCTAGTACATCTAATAGATATTACCATGGAGTTTTTGAAGAACCTTCATACCCATTGATCTCCAAATATTTTGAATCAAAATAAACTTCTCTTAATTCCTTTTTTCCATGAACTTTTTGAAGGACTCTTGTAATGATGTTAATCAGGGGAAAGAAAAGGAGCAATTTCTTCATAGCTAGGTGGTGCTAAAGATCAACCATGATTATATATATGAATTAAAATTTGTAAATTAGAATGATTTCAATCTTGTACTTAATATATGAAATAAAAGAGGGGCCTGCGCTGTGCCACAGCAGGTAAAGCTGCCTCCTGCAGTGCCGGCATCCCATATGGGCGACGATTCAAGTCCTGGTTGTTCCACTTCCAATCCAGCTCTCTGCTATGGCCTAGGAAGGCACTAGAGGATGGGCCAAGTCCTTGGGCCACTGCATCCGTATGGAGAACCCAGAGGAAGCTCCTGGCTTCTGGCTTTGGATTGGTGCAGCTCTGGCCGTTGCAGCCAACTGGGGAGTGAACCAGTGGATGGAAGACCTCACTCTCTGTCTCTCCTTCTCTCTCTGTGTAACTCTTTCAAATTAAAAAATAAATTTTAAAGAAGAAGAAACAATAGAACTATAAATTATATACATTGAAATTAGGGAGCTGCAAACATTGATGTTAATATTCTGAGTGCAGCAATTGAACCAAATAAAAGCCAAATATGGGGGAAACTGATTACAGAGTTAACATTCTACATCTTCAGAAATGAATCTCAAATTGAAATAATCATTAAATAAAACTGGTACTCTGAAAACTTAATCAAAACTTTTTTTTAATCTTTTTTTATTAACTTGCTTTTTTCATTTCAGGCATGAAAAGTGAACATGGAACATTAGTGTTAATGAGATAGCTCAACTGCTATTATAAAGACAAACAAAACTTCAGAGGATAGCATTAGTACTCCTGAAATAATTACCTTTGCAGTTTCTCTTTTAACCTTTGCTCTTGCTCTTTCTTGTTGTTTACTGTAAAAAAGAGAGAGAGAGAGAGAGAGAGAGAGAGAGAGAAATGGATCTTAATACAGAATAGATCCTTAACATTCAGAGACGAATCATCCATTGCTTTTGATTGTTCACAAGCAACCCCAAAGATGCAGCCACAGCAGTTTGTGATTTCATTAGATAATCAACCAGAATGGTTCACCCCACCCCAAGAGAGGGGTATGCAAGAGAAAGTTCTTTAATTAATGATAATCTTACTTAACTTTCCACCATACTACATGAATACTATATGATTTGCTAATTCCTTTTTTATCTATGATCACTCTTTTAACATGGTGATATTTGGCTTCCAAGAAGAACAGTACAGTGGTTAAATGGAATTATTCTGGGGTTAGATTTTATAAGAACAATAAGTGCCTTAACCCGTGGGCCCACCTCGACTTCAACTGGGGCTGGACGTGGGGAATAGGAATATTAAGTAAGTTGATATACATAAAGCAGTACAGTATCAGGTACATAAGAAAGTGATCAGTATAAGTGGTATAAGGGACTGATATAATCATGGTCAGCCACTGGAAGCTAAACCCTCCAAAAATGGGCATATGATGGAAAGGAAGTGACTGATAGATTTTACTATTTTAGATAACTCATGGCATTGTAAATTGAGTTTATTAGACTGGATCTATAAAATAATTGTATGTAACACAAATAATTAAATCATGATGTATAGATTAAAAATTACACAATTTGTGAAAATGTTTTACTGTGTTCCAGTCAATATAAAAATTTCTCATTACAGAAACTTAAAAAGACTGCTTTTACATTGAATGAAAGTGTGCAAAATAATTACTATTGAGGGAAGAATGAGTCTCAAGGAAATCAATAACCTTTAATATCTAATATATGAGGTGATAAAATTTCTTTTGAAATTTTAATTTCAATTTTTAGGAGACAATTACTAAAACACATTCACTATTGACTATCTTTTTTCATGCTTTTTCATATAAAAACTAAACTTTATCATGAATGTGAAGTGACAAAAAAATTAAGAAACATTTTCTTTCCTAACAGGAAATTATCAAAGGAGGCAACAGAGCTGACCACTAGGTGGCAGAATTACTTCTTTATCACCGAAAGATTAATGTAGAGAAAAAGAGGTGGAAAGGAACCCAAATATAGACAAATATTTCTACAAGAAGTTGATAAAAGTCTTGATAAGTCATAATATACTGTTTGCACCCAACAGGAAGAAATATGTTATCATTTTCTTTATCTGTACGGTGACTTCCTTCTCTTTCAGGTATACGCTGACGTCCTAGTCGGCAGTTTTCCTTTCCTTCTGTAATTTGTGACAGTGCAGATCTATCTCAATCTATCTCAGGTGGTTATTGTGAAGATTAAATGATGTTAGACAGCAAAGCTCTTAGAAAACATAACTTATGTTCATTCATTAAATACTGATTATATAATTATGTGATCATCTTTTTGATTTTCCATCTAATAGCTATTTCGTGCTCCATGGATAAACTCTGTAGGATGATGAGATACATGCTGGGTTATTTTGTTGTGCATCAGAAAAGACTGAACAATTCTGTGTTTTCAAAGAGATTCCTGGCATATAGAAAATAAATTGGATTACCTTTTGGCCAAAAATAATCAAAGGAGTTTAGCAAAATCATAGATGCTTGTTTAAGAGGCTGTATCTTGTTATCAATTCTAAAGCTAATTTAAAGCCCCCTGTAAGTGTGTATCTAACCCCTGTGTAACAAATCATCACTGATCTTTCCCTACTATATTACAAGGTCAATTTTCATGATGAGTCCAAATCTCTCTCTCTATAGCTCTTATCCATTTCAATTCTTTCTTAAGATTTCCACAGAATGGTGGGAAGAAAAATGGTGAGCCACAAAAATAAGAAAGGTCTCATAAAATTTCCCATGCACTATGATATTTACATATATTATTATCTAGTTATTATTTCAGATAATATTTTTTCAAAAATTAAGAGCAAAATAGCATGATTATTATGGATGATTTCTTTTTCTAGGTTAAAGTTTCTAGATGACTTCTGAAATTCCATAGAAGAAATTATTTTGTATCTCTTTTAAAAATAGTATTTTAATTAACAAATAATTATCAAATATTTATAGAGTAAATGTATTTTCATGTATGTTGTCATGGCAGAATTATTAAATCAGATAAATTAACCTATGAGTCACTTCACATACTTAAGATTATTTGTGTGATGAGACCATTTAAAATCTACTCTTAGCCATTTTGAAATATATAATACATTGTTATTAACTACTCACCATGCTGCTATGCAATAGTACTCTAAAACTTTTTTCTTCTAACTGCAACTATACTCTTTGATCAATATATCTTTTCATTCCTGATCCCCATCCTGGCTTTTGGTCATCACCACTCTACTGGCTATTTGTATAATTTACCCTTTTTTAGTTTCCACAAAGCAGTGAGATCATGAAGTGTTAGTGTGTGTGTGTGGATTATTCTTCATCTGTTTATATCACAATGGTTATAATCTGAAGACTTTCCGTTTGCTTTTTTATTATTGTTTTTTTTTTTTTTTGTCCATTTAAATGTGACAAACTCAGAACCCAATGTTACACTAAAGAAGAAAACGCATTCATCACAATTGTTTGAAAACTTGACATGCTCTCAGAGGCCCTGGGGCTACTTCAGTACTCACAAGAAAGCCTCACACATGGAGCAGGTGTTGCCGTGCATTTTCCCATCTGGGCCCTGGATGGGGTCATTCTCTCTGGTGCAAAGGAGCTGACCATTCTTCCAGGACTTACGGTATTCATTACACAACTCCTGTGTAAATGGGAATCAGTAGTGGTTTATTTTAGAATAATTTTTAGCTTTGGAGGCACAGACATTTTTAAGTGATAAAAACTGTAGACCCTCAATGAAGAAGCAGTTACATATGCATACATATCCATGCACATATGCAGACACAAATCATACCAGCCTCTCACACACCATCAGGGATTTTATGTGTTCCCTGCATGCTGTCTATGGGTACCCAGGTCCATATGCTTCTCACTTGTTGGTGGCCCTCTCACCTCAAAGGAGGTTGTATTCTCAGATTGTCTTTTATTTCTTGATTCACTTTCCTTCTTTTTCTTTTCTTCCTCTGCTTGGCTAAAAGAGAATGGATAAGAAAAAAAGATGAGTAAGAATCATAGAATTTTCATAACTGAAGTGATCTCAAATATAATATAATTATTAGAGTTAGCACTCACTAAATTATGTTTACTTTTTATGTGCCTACCCTGTGCTCATATTCTGAAATCTTTATAACTGCATGCAGTGAAACTATTAGCACAAACCCAATTTAAAAATAAGAAAAATGATGGAACGCATCACTTTCCCAAAGAAACAAAATATATAAGTGATTTAAAACCTAGTATATTTTTCTAAGCTTCCAGTGAGTGCCCATTACTCTGTCTCTGAAAACTAACTAGCTTTTGTTTCAGTCTGTCAGAAATGTCTCTACTTGCATCATCCTTGACACCCAATGCTAAGTCATTCTACCAGAAATCCTAAATGGTTAGGAAGATCTCCCAGCACTGAGCTGCACCCTGTCTTCTTCTCGAGTATTACTCACAAGCTCATTCCTCGCTTTCATATATGGCAACAATCTAAAATATTTTATAAATGTTTCCACAATTGGAAATAGAAACTACTTGAATATTTCAAGGATGAGACTCTCCCCTTGCTAAACTGCCCCATCTTCATAATCCACAAAGGATATGGTTTTCACACATTTCTCCAATTATGCAATCTCTCTAAATTTACTCTAATTCTCTTATTTTCTGTTGAAATGCTCTTCTCATAATGGAACACAAGATGTGAAGTAGAAAATTCAAAACTTTCCCTTGCTTTCCCAGCTGCTGCTCTACTCACAAGAAAGCCTCGCACATGGAGCAGGTGTTGCCATGCATTTTCCCATCTGGGCCCTGGATGGGGTCATTCTCCCTGGTGCAAAGGAGCTTTCCGTTCCTCATCAAGTTCCGGTATTCACTGCAAAGCTCCTGCCAAGATTTAGAAAGCAAGCTGGATGTAATATTTTATTCCTATTTAAAGCAGAAGATTCAGCAGTTCATGTTTGTCAGGAAATTCTTGGACTCAGAGAAGGAGTGTCAGAGCAAACAAGTGAAGAAACAACTCTAGTTCCTTACTCCCAGCTCTACCACTATTGTTCTCTGTGTAACTGACTCAACTCCCTTCCCTATTTTGAATTAGTTTCCCATCTATGACACAAGTTGGCAACAACTAGTGTTATATCTCATTAAACCCAGGATTTTATTATGTTTCTCTCAAATGTAAGATTCAATTATACAAGAAATCTTACCATTTTTAGGAGGTAGAAAAAATAAGACATAAACTCCCAATATAATAGAAAATGTAGACAATCAAACTTGACTATAAACTAAACAGAATATAAGTGCAAACACACAGGTTCAAGAATATTTGACATTTCAAAGGTTTGAACTATGAAATCTGACTGTAGAAATGAGGGAAGAGGTCAAGAATGATTTAGGTGAGACTGCGATGAGTCAACAGGATTTGTTTTGGCCTAAAAGTGGAATTGTGAAATATGCACACTAGACTGTGCAAATAAAATCAGCCAAGAAAAACAGGTGGGAAACTGTATGGTACATAGAAGAATATGAATTTGTGAGTGGCACTAAGACCCAGATAAGAAAGAGAAGGATTTTTAAACATACCCTGTAGCTGATGGTAAGCTATTGGTGGGATTAAGAAGAGGAGCATTATGGTCTGATTTACATTTTGAAACATTATCTGTCTTCATGATAGCAACATAAGGGAAAGGAGAGAAACTGGAGAGAAATTAGGAGACTTTCATCATTGGGATAATACATGATGATAACTGATCTAAGGCTTTGGAAATGAATATTGTAAAATTTCAGAAGTAAAAATCATGCATTTTGTGAATCAAGGTATTTCATCTCAACTTTGATGAGAAGTTTCAGAAAATCCTATTTACAAAGTATAAATGTAGAGTTTCTCTGGAAAGTGGTCAGCAAAAGCTAACACAGTTTGCAAGTGATAAAACCAGACATAGAACTCAGTTTTTCAGTCTCTAAATAAGTTCTTTCTATTTTACATGGTTATTCTTTGAAGCAGCAAGAGCAAGCAGATCAATCTCCCATAGCATTCATTTCAATGTCATTCCCAGATAGAAGAGCTAAGATTTTCTGGGGATTTTTCCAGGGCAAAATTCTACCCTGAATTTAGGCTCTTTGAAGTGTGTTCAATTTATAGTGCCAAGAAGGATTTACTGAATGGATCTCACTCACGTCATATGAGGGTGTTTTTCCAGCTTCTCTTTTATTTCTTAGTTGAGCTTCAACCTTTTTCTTTTCTTTAGCTTCTGCTTTGCTGAATTACAGAGAATGGAATCAGTTATGACCAAACAAACGCAAGGATTTCTCCATGCCCCAGCATAGGGATCTGTCCCCCCTCCTTGGGGGCGGGGCGATAACTGTCCCTTCCTAACTATATACAAGTGGGAAGAAAACAGCCTTCACTAAGCCATGATACCAAGACTTCTTCATAATTTGTTTCCTGTTAAAGTAAAGATGGCAACAGTAATATGGAAAACTTGCTTCCTATAAATTAGCCTTCTTCCCTGTTGTATGAAAAGGAGCATAAGGGCTGGCGCTGTGGCATAATGGGTAGAGCTGCCATCTGCGATGTGGCATCCCATATAGGCACCAGTTCAAGTCCTGGTTGCTCCACTTTTTTTTTTTTTTTTTTTTTTTTTTGACAGGCAGAGTGGACAGCGAGAGAGAGAGACAGAGAGAAAGGTCTTCCTTTGCCGTTGGTTCACCCTCCAATGGCCGCCGCGGCCGGCGCGCTGCGGCCGGCGCACCGCGCTGATCCGATGGCAGGAGCCAGGAGCCAGGTGCTTTTCCTGGTCTCCCATGGGGTGCAGGGCCCAAGCACCTGGGCCATCCTCCACTGCACTCCCTGGCCACAGCAGAGGGCTGGCCTGGAAGAGGGGCAACCGGGACAGAATCCGGCGCCCCGACCGGGACTAGAACCCGGTGTGCCGGCGCCGCTAGGCGGAGGATTAGCCTAGTGAGCCGCGGCGCCGGCCATGGTTGCTCCACTTTTGATCCAGCTCTCTGCTATGGCCTGGGAAAGCAGTAGAAGATGGTCCAAGTCCTTGAGCCACTGTACCAACATGGGAGACAGAGAAGAAGCTCCAGCTGTTTGGCCATTTGGGGAGTGGGGTAGCAGATAGAAGATCTCTTTCTCTCTCTCCTTCCCTCCCTCCCTCCCTCCCTCCCTCCCTCCCTCCTTCCCTCCCTGTAACTCTGCCTTCCAAATAAAATAAATAAACCTTAAAAAGAGAGAAAAGGATCATCATCTAAAAGAAGGTATCAACACTGGAACCATAATGACAAAGCAGAAGGAGGTGAAAGTGACCTTAACAAAGCACACTGACTTATCCTCTTGTTTCTCACAGAGGGTGAGAAGCACAAAGGGACTCTGTTATTCTCTCAAGATACGACTACCATCAAGATCTTCTCTCTCAAGTCTATGGTGTATCTGTCACATCATGCATTCTCTAAACCGCATTTAAACATAAATGCATTGCTTATTTGTGGCTTTTTTATCAAAAAAAAACAAAAACAAAAACAAAAAAACCACGAGGCAGGTGAGAAAAGGCCGATAATTCCATACACTGATAAACTACCTAGACTTAAATTTACTTTGTGCAGTGGAATTGCTTGGTATGTAGACTTAACCTAATACAGCTGCCAATCAAAACAAAAAGCAGGGAGAGCTTATAGGGAGAGCTTATAGGTTATAGGGATCAAGATGCCTATAACCCAGCTCTGACTCCTGACTTCAGTGTTCTGCTAACACAGACCCTGCGAAGCCATAGTGATGGCTCAAGAAATTGAGTTTTTCCCACCCATATGGAGAACTGGACTGAGTTGCCAACTCCCAGCTTTGGTCCTAGCCCAGATCTGGCTGTTATGGACATTTGGGGAGTGAATCAGTAGTTGGGTGTTCTCCCTCTTGCACTTCCCTCCCCCTCCCCTTTCCCTCCTACCTCTCCCTCTGCATTTCTTGTTCTCAAAAAAAAAAAAAAAATCATTATTTTACAAAGCCATAGATTCCAAATATTAGTCAAACAGTTATCTGAATTCAACCTAATAGAGAGTTCAACTAAATCTTAAAAGGCAACTACTAGTTCTAATTTATTAAAAAGAACCATATTTATAAAGTAGCATTTACTGTAATTTTATAGGAATTCATTATTTTCTCATGGAAAATTTGACTGCATTCATTCAATTTCTATGTTAGTTGCTAGCTGTAGACCCTAATGGGCTTGGAAGATCAGATTCACAAATGAAGCTTCAGCAGTTCATGTTTGCCAGGAGGTTCTTGGGCTCAGAGAAGGAGTGTCAGACAAGTGAACAAACAACTCTAGTTCCTTACTCCCAGCTCTACTGCTATTGTTCTCGGTGTAACTGACTCAACTCCCTTCCCTATTTTGAGCTAGTTGCCCCATCTTTGACAGAAATGGATTCTATTAGACTATATGTAAGGTCCCTTCTTTCTTTGGCAGTCTATACTCACAAGAAGGCTTGGCACATGGAACACAAGTTGCCATGCATTTTCCCATCTGGGCCACGAACAGGGTCATTTTCTCTGGTGCAGAAAAGTGTCCCCTTTTTTGCACGATCTTGAAATTCACTGCAGAGTTTCTGAATAATGAAAATGAGATTATTTACATAATTTCTCTATTTTCTATTAATATATTTTAAGTGGTTTTTATCAAATAAATTGGAAAAGAATTCCAGATAGAAAAATTCCCAGGCTTTTAAGATCATTCAAAAATTTCAGGATAGTTCTTTCCTTGTAATATTCATTCATTTAAGGAAAATGTGCAAAGTTAAAGGGATATAAGTATGAATGTGATTGTGATCCTTCATTAGCCAGGTAGAAAGGATGAGTCATTTCCACAGACACACCTAAAGAATATAACAGGGGTCCCAATTAAGTATACACAAGTACAGGCCGGTGCTGCAGCTCACTAGGATAATCCTCCACCTGCGGCGCAGGCACCCCGGGGTTCTAGTCCCAGTTGGGGCGCCGGTTCTGTCCAGCTCTCTGCTGTGGCCCGGGAAGGCAGTGGAGGATGGCCCAAGTGCTTGGGCCCTGCACCCGCACGGGAGACCAGGAGAAGCACCTGGCTCCTGGCTTCAGATCAGCGTGGTGTGCCGGCTGTAGCAGCCATCTGGGGCGGTGAACCAATGGAAGGAAGACCTTTCTCTCTGTCTCTCTCTCTCACTGTCTAACTCTGCCTGTCACCAAAAAAAAAAAAAAAAAAGTATACACAAGTACAAAGTAAAGAAAGATTCATGGAAGTTTAGAGAACTTACACCTGAATTCTACATGGAAGATATATCAAAGAAATCAATGTGGCAAAAAAATCTTCTAGTAGTAATTATTATATCCAAAGCTATATGGGCATTAAAGAACACGTTCTTTGAAAACAGTCCGTCATTTCCATTATTATAGTGGCTAAAGAATTCAAAGGGTAATGGAAAAAAGGTTTGGGAAGTACTCAAATAGGAGACTTTGAGAATTGATCAAAACAAGGCTACTAAACTTTGACAGGAACTTGAGTTTTATTCTTAGCTAATGGGAAAATCAAAAATAGATTAAAAAGAGAATGACAGAATCAAATCCTTGTTTTAGAAAGACTGCCAGTAAGATGCGTTGAAGATTTGAGTGAATAGAAATCAAAATTAAAGAAAAGAATCAGCAAGAGATGGAGAAAGAGACAGAGGGAGAGAGAGACAGAGAGGAAGGAGGAGAAGGAGCAGCAGCAGCAGCAGAGAGTAAGGGAGGGAGGAAAGGAGGGATTAGAAATGAAAGGTAAACAACTTGACAAACATTTAAGTACTAAAATTAAAATAATTTGATAACCTAGGACTGAATGGAAGAAAGAAGCTGAAAGTGAGACCTTGGGGCCAGTGCTGTGGCATAATGAATAAAGCCACCACCTGCAGTGCTGGCATCCTACATGGGAACCAGTTCTAGTCCCAGCTGCTCCACTTCCGATCCAGCTCTCTGTTATGGCCTGGGAAAGCAGTAGAAGATGGCCCAAGTACTTGGGTCACTGCACCTGTGTGGGAGACCTGGAAGAAGCTCCTGGCTCCTGGCTTTGGATAGGCATAGCTCTGGCTGTCCAGCCAATTGGGGAGTGAACCAGCGGATGAAAGACCCTCTCCCCTCTGCCTACTTCTCTCTCTGTGTAACTCTGCCTTTCAAATAAATAAATAAATCTTAAAAAAAGGTGATACCTAAGCAATAAGATGGAATTACCATAAGGCAGGTAGCTTAATGGAGTAGGCAGATAGCTTGATGGAGTGGGTTACTTCATAAAACTGTGAACTATACAATATAGAAAACTAGATAGCTCTAAGAAACAAATCAACTACACAGAATGAAACAGTCCAAATATACTCTAAGATACCTTCAAACATTGAAATTGCAAAATGCTATTCTCTCACAAAAACATTTCCTATTATATGCAAACTATGCAGAAGACAAATTGAATCTGAAGATTGAGACAGAGACTAAAAGTACACAGACTAGACAGGATGCTAATGCATTAAGGCAAAGGAAAAAGTGTCTGAACTGAGATGGCAGCACTAGAAAGGCAAACAGATGACGAGTCGAGAGGTGATTACAAAGCAGGAAATGTGGTTATCTTTCAGAACTGTATCTATGAAATACATGAAATCTGCTCTCTTCATATTAATGAAATTTAAAAAAGAATGCTATGTGATTTCAAAGGAAACACATTAAAATTCTACAAAATTACGTTTAAGAATACCTCCACAACAACTATCATACTTTTGAAGGGTACATATCACAGTTTGAATTCAGATGCTCAAGTGATATATCACCTTCATCTAGGAGTATAGAACCTGTTTACTAATATGATTAATTTCTGCCAAACAGCTAGAAATTATAATGCCACAATTATTCTTCTAAGTCTTATAAAATAACTACAAATTAATTTCCAGTAAGCCTATTAATAGTGGGGAAACATTAACTAATATTGAAATTGCATACAGAATAATACACCCACCTGACATAGAAAAGTGTGAAACTAATTCTCACCTCTATTTCTTTTTTAACTTTAACCTTATCTTCAGCTTTTCTCGGTGTTTTATCTGCTTTGTTTTTTTCTTCTGTAAAACGTCGCATGCTGGAAAAGAAGAATAAAAGAGTAGAGATGCTTCAAATCTTCATGCTACCAAATAGTCATTAAGCACATATGGAAAAGCAGCTAAGCTTTTCTGAGACCCAGTACAACCACTTTCAAACCACCTTAAATCTCTCCAAAGCACCCTTCACTTTCTCTTTTTCTGTACACCATTTCCTTCTAGTATAATGATCTTTCTCTCATCTTTCTGAACATCCCCAGCTTAACTTCTACTTTTTCCAGAAGGCAACACAGACCCCAAATAGAAATGAGCTCTATGTCCGTTGCTATGTTTTGACACCTGAATATTCTGCTCATACATCCCAGTATTCATTCTGTCTTGCAATATATAAATGTGTGCACATGTCTGTGGTTTATTTCTTCTATTAACTTTAAGCTTCTTGACTGCAAGCATCTTTATTCCCATATTCATTCATTCATTTAGTTAGTGACTCTATTTTTGGCAAGCCCTGGGCTAGCCCTCAGGAAAACCATAGTGTACAATGTGAGTACCAGCACATATCCTGTTCTCTTTGTACTTGTAGCTTATGAAGGAGGAGTGATAGTCAACAAGTAGTCATAGAAATAATTATTATAATTACCAACTGAGATGATTGCTATTACAGAAAATTACCAGGGATGATGAGGAATTGAACTTCACTGAGTGACTTTAGTGTGACTTTTGAGTGACACAGTCTTATCCAAGGAAGGATAACCTTAAATGCAATTTACAAGAGGAGGGGACATTAACTAGACAAAATAGAAGAACTAGCAGCAGGCTGGCAGAATCCAGGAGGAGGATCTCCATCCAGGTCCCCCACATTGGTGACAGGAACCCAAGTACTTGGCCCATTATCTGCTGCCTCCCAGATGCATTAGCAGGAATCTGAACTAGAGCCACAGAGTGGCCAGGACTCAAACCAGGAACTCTGATTTGAGATACAGGCATCCCCAGTGGCAGCTTAACAAGCTGCACCAAAGCACCTGTCCTGGAACATGAATTTTTTTAAGATCATCTCATCAACTCTGTCATAATGGGATAATTACTGAAGAAAAACCATCCAAGTCATGTCCCATTCTATACTATGACTAGTTCAAAAAGAGGCTCATAAAGGTCACAGAGGGAAAGTCTAGGAAGTACTGTGTCTGTCTTCCAGCAAAAAAGTAGAATCCATTTGTCCTCAGAAAAATACATACATCATTAATGCCTACTTAAGAGGCAGTGTAACGATTTGTGGAGGACATTGTTTTTATTCCTCATTCAGACCATCTCCACGTTCACCTATTCATTGACTAAAGAAAGTGCTTCTATACTCACAAAATTTCAGCACACAGGGCACATTTGTTGCCATGCATCTTGCCATCAGGGCCACGGATTGGGTCACTCTCTCGTGTGCAAAAAAGTCTTCCATTCCTCACTTGCTTCTCATATTCCTTGCAAAGATCCTATAAAAAGATAAATCATTAGATTTATAATTTTCCAGAAAAACTCTTAAAGCCAGAAATTTCCACTCCTTGATTTATAATCCTAAGATTTCATGTCAGAAAAAAAAAAAGGGAGAGAACGATCGAACATGTGAAGCGGGATACACAGCAGACTCATAGAATGGCAGATGTCTTAAACAGCACTCTGGCCTCAGAATCAGCCCTTAAGGCATTCGGATCTGGATGAAGAGCCCATGAGAGTATTTTAGGTATGGAAAACCAAGACACTCTGGCAAAAAAAAAAAAAAAAAAAAAAAAAAAACAACCAACCAACCAACCTAGATGAAAGATCTCTGTGAGTGAGATCCCAGTAGAAAGAATGGGTCATCAAAGAAGGAGGTACCTTTCTCTGAAGGGAGGAGAGAACTTCCACTTTGACTATGACCTTGTCTAAATACGATCAGAGTCGGTGAACTCAAAAGGCCGCCATAGCCTTGGCAACTCATGACAAGAGCCTAGGGAGATTACTGACGCCATAAACAAGAGTGTCAAATTATTAAGTCAACAACAGGAGTCACTGTGCAATTACTCCTCATGTAGGATCTCTGTCCTTAACGTGTTGTACATTGTGATTTAATGCTATAACTGGTACTCAAACAGTATTTTACACTTTGTGTTTCTGTGTGGTTGCAAACTGCTGAAATCATTACTTAATATATACTAAATTGATCTTCTGTATATAAAGAGAATTGAAAATGAATCTTGATGTGAATGGAAAGGGAGAGGAAGCGGGAGAGGGGAGGGTTACAGATGGGAGGGAAGTTATTGGGGGGGAAGCCATTGTAATCCATAAGCTGTACTTTGGAAACTTATATTCATTAAATAAAAGTTAAAAAAAAAAGATTTCATCCCTAGAAGTACTGATGAAGGCATACAACATATTTTGGAGGATTGATGAGAAACAGTACATATATTGTTAGATTACTCAAACTTGTGTCTGTTATGTGTTGCATCTATTTGAAGAGCCTAGGGAAAAATAAGGCTGTCTAAATTTTTCCTGCAACTAAAAGCAGTTAGTTCTTTTTAACTTCTAGATTTACAGGGGGAAAAATCTCTCATGAGGCTCCAACACAAACACAACAGAATGGAACAACTAGGACAACACAAAACATGAAGCAGTTGAAGAGAGTAAGACAGTTTTTGTGAGATGAACTGTTTAAAAGTTACTTAGTAGGGATCAAGTCATGAACAATATGGTACCCAACAGCATGAAGCTTTCAGTCTGCTTCCTTGTGGGCTTCTGCATAAGTTTTTGTGTGCTTTGTTTCCTTTTATCCATGTGTTTTGTGACACTGTAGGTGAAAATCTCAGTGAGTAAATCTAACTTCCTTTCATGCCTACTTTTTAAAGATAGACCATGAAGACTAATATTTAGAAAACCTAAAAAATATCATAAATGTCAAAAAAAACTGCAAAAGTTTTTTTTCAGGTTTCCTGATACTTTGGCTCAGTACTTTCAGATTTATTTCTGTTTTTAAAATTCTCCTATTTGGTTAAGGCTAAACTGAACATTAAAGTACACCTCCAATTACCCTAGGCTTAAAGTCTTTATGTCAAGAATCATAGGTTGAGATGAAATATTTTACCATAATATAATCTATAAAAATTACTGCTCTATAACTTTTCAACTGTGTTATCCTCATTTTCTCATGTCAACCAAAATATGAATATCAAAATTGTAGATGGAAGGCCAGTGTTGTGTAGTAGGTTAAGCCACTGCACCCAATGTTGGCACCCAATATGGGTGCTGGTTGAAGTCCTAGCTGCTCCAGCTCCTGGCTAATGCACATGAGAAGGCAGCAGAAGATGGCCCAAGTGACTGGGCCCCTGCACCTACCTGGGAGACTAGGAAAAGGTTCCTTGCTCCTGGCTTTGGTCTGGCCAGCCTCAGCTGTTGCAGCCGCCCCACCTCCCCCAGCACCCAATCCCCACCCCTGCTCCATATCTCAGCCTTTGAAATGAATAAATAAATCTTACAAAAAAATGTGTCACGCCATGGACACTACACTGAGGCTGTAACTCAGTGGGAGGCCACAGAAAAGGCTCATCTCCTTTGGGATCTCAATCTTACACTCTACACAGTGAGGTTTTTGGAGTAGATGCAAGATGGGACCTGTTCTGGACAGTGTTCTCTGCTTCTTTTTAATAATCTTTAGGGTATTTTAAAAGAGATTCCTAGCTTCCTCTTAACAAAAAGATAGTTGGTATGTGGAGGAGCAATGGGTGTGCTCCAAACTTCCTGGTTGTAACAATCTAGGAACACAGATGCAGAAGACTGTCACCTGATAATCACAGCATGGCCATAAATTAATGCTTAATGAGTTCCATTAGAGAAACAATGGTAATTTCAGTTTATAAGCTGTGATTCATCCACGGAGATTCTGGAGAAGCATTTTTGTGATCAACCCACTGACAGGTTAATTACGGGACACATATTGAGTCATCACCACGAAGCAGTTCTACTCAACATAATTACGCGTAATAACCCCTCCACAATAATGACCCCAGCCACACCGAATAGAGAGGTAAAGCTCAGACCTGATTAAAAAAAAAAAGTAGGTTCTATGCCTTTGGATTAATAAAATGGTAAGTATCACAAGATGATCCCAAGTTTCAGACTGAAAGTTGCCAACCACCACAAAAGAATTGCTGTCTAACCCTTTGTGAGTAATGAGCAAACTATAGACAGCTCAGAATATTTCATTTCTCTAATTTAAATTCTGAATGCTGGATTTGAGATGGGAACTTAACTTCATTAAGCAGAGTTCCGCTCTTAAGTACCAGAAACTAGGACTGCATCTTCCTCTTGGAAAAGCCACACTATACATTCCACAATAATAGTAAACTTGTGTTAGTACAAAAGAGTGCAGGCATAGATTCACTACTCAACAGAAGGGTAAAACTGAGGTCATTTATCTCAACTTCCATATTTCCCTGTGGCCCAGGGAGGACAGCATTTACTCAATGTCACACAGCCACAGCATGACAGAATGAAGGCCTTCTGACTTTCTGACAAAAGGCTAGCCATTTAGCAAAGAAACTCATGTCCCTCTCACTGAAAGTAGGTTTCAGTGACCTTTGTGCTTGAGAAATGGAGACTGTGTTGCCTATGGTGTTAATTTAATTAGGAAAGGAATATCCTTTTAAAAATATTTATTTAGGGGGCCGGCACTGTGGCACGGGAAGCTCAGACTTCGCCTGCAGCGCTGGCATCCCATATGGGCATCAGTTCAGCTCAAGTCCTGGCGGCTCCTCTTCCTATCCAGCTCTCTGCTGATGGCCTGGGAAAGCAGTTGAAGATGGTCCAAGTGCTTGAGCCTCTGCGCTCACGTGGAAGACCCAGAAGAATCTCTTGGCTCCTGGCTTCAGATCGGCTCAGCTCTGGCCATTGCAGCAATTTGGGGAGTGAACCAGTGAGTAAAGACCTTTCTCTCTGTCTCTCCCTCTCTCTGTCTGTAACTCTACCTCTCAAGCAAATACATGAAATATTTTAAAATATTTTATTTATTTGAGAGGCAGAGAGACAGTGAAAGATTGCTCTCATCTACTGGTTCAGTCCTCAAATGCCCAAAAGAGCCAGGGCTGGGAAAGGCTGAAGCTGGGACCAGAGAATGCAATCCAGGTCTTCCACGTGGGTGCCAGGAACCCAATTACTTGAGTTGTCACTGATACCTCCCAAGATCTGCATTAGCAGGAAGCTAGAGTCAGAGACTAGAGCCAGGTTTTAAATTCAAATACTCCTTTGTGTGTTGTACTGTGTGAACTATGCTAAATACCTGCTCCCAGGAAAAGGTAGTTTTACTAGACTGAAAAATTAGATTGTCAAATAATTTGGAAAGAACTTAATTTCAGGGGCATTTAGAAAATCACATTCTTAGTGTTTATCCGAAATTTTTGTCTTAGCAGGAATAAAATCTTTATAAATTTAGATCTTTCTAAACATAACAAACAACCATAATGGCAAAGTGAGTAAGTCCACCTTGTGTCAAGGGAATTTATAGATAATGCATTTGTGGATATAATAGAATCATTTTAAAGATATCCTTGTCTAATTCATAATATGCTATAATTTATTCAAAATCTAATCAAAGCGGCCAGCGTCGCGGCTCACTAGGCTAATCCTCCACCTTGCGGCGCCGGCACACCGGGTTCTAGTCCCAGTCGGGGCGCCGGATTCTGTCCCGGTTGCCCCTCTTCCAGGCCAGCTCTCTGCTGTGGCCAGAGAGTGCAGTGGAAGATGGCCCAAATACTTGGGCCCTGCACCCCATGGGAGACCAGGAGAAGTACCTGGCTCCTGCCATTGGATCAGCGCGGTGCACCGGCAGCAGCGGTCATTGGAGGGTGAACCAACGGCAAAGGAAGACCTTTCTCTCTGTCTCTCTCTCTCACTGTCCACTCTGCCTGTCAAAAAAAAAAAAAAAATCTAATCAAAGCAAAATACGAATACAGTAAACCAGAGAGAATACAAGTGGAAATTAAGCAGAATTCAGTATACATAAACTTTGTCTTACATCTTTTTTTTTTTTTTTTTTTTGAGAGGAAGTGGGGAAGTAAATGTGGAAACTCCACATTTTGAGCCATAGGTAGGACATGTCACTTTAAATCTGAATCTAATTATCAATAGAGTAGGAATAGTCAGTTTGCAGGACTTTTATATTAAGGAGGAAAGTCCATTTAATAATAATGAACAATGACACTGCATTATTTCAAGGGTTCACAGTTAAGCTTGCTGATACTCCTCGCCACAAGAAGCAAATCTGTTGGTGAGTCATTTACCTTTTCTGCATCTCGTGGAATTCTGGCTTCACCTTCTCGCTTGGCATTTTCTTCAGCTTCTTTTAAACTGTTAAGAGAAGGAAACAACTAGACAATGTATGATGGATCCTATTTTCAGCATCCAGTCCTATGCTAAGCACTTTCCTATTCTCTGCTACAACTTGTAGAAACTCATCCCCTTACAGGGGATAAGCATTTCCCTCCCTGGAATGCCTGACTTGAGAAACTGCCAAAGATAAAGAAGGTGTGACTCACTGACAGTCAATTAGAAGCTTTGTTCTGAAAACTGGTTTGTGTGATGTCTTGACTGACAAATAGAAGATTGCCAGAAAATTTCCTTTAACAGGCAAAACCAAGGACTTTAAAACAATACTGTTACAAGGGTTAGATCAAATTGAGCCCTGAAGATAATTTCACCCATACCCTTTCACCACACATCCATACACACACGTGCACACACACACACACTTTATATACTTTATATATATATATATATACACATATACTTTATATATACATATAAAGGTAGATAGACAGAGACAGACAGAAAGATATGCAGAGATCTTATCTTCCATCTACTGGTTTACTCCCAAAATACTTGCAAAATAGCTAATCCAGTTCTCCTATGTGAATGGCAGGAACCCAAATGAGCTATCACCTGCTGCCTCCCACAGTGTACATTAGCAAGAAGCTCCAACCCAGGCACTCAACACGTGGCCTCTTAACCACTATATCAAACACCAGTCCATGACTTTAAATTTAAATTTTGTAAAGTATTTGCCTTCATGGAAAGTATAGCTGTTAGTAAGAGCTAGACTGATTTGAGCTCCTAAGCCCTTTGGTAGAACTGTTACCAGACTACAGTCTCACTATGGAGATACAATTTGCTATTTCAGTACTACAGAGGAAGAAACGAGGAGTTAGAGAGGTCAAATTCTCTTTTCAGTTACTGTATGAAGAGAAATAGCAAATCACAGAATTAGGGTAATTTTAAACACCAAAAGGACATGCCTCCCAGATAAAGTGGAAATCAGGCTGATTTCCTATCTAGAAAGCAGTTATAACTATTATTTTATAAACCTGATAGAATACTCTCTTGAGTTCTATGATGGCTAACTGTAATTTTCAAAGGCAGAGATTAATTTTACTGTCAAATCTTTCTCTATCCAGATCTTAAAGATCCAGTGATGTAAATACAGCACTTTACCCACATGTGAGTCTTCAGTTCCCAGTGCAGTGCCAGTTGCTCAGAGAGAGACAGATTAATTCAATAGTTCTTGCCTCTCATAATGTTCCTTTTACAATAAAAATAGATTCAGACACATGGCTTTTTATTATTTTAATTATACTGTCATTATTCAGTAAGATTCTCTAAAAAGGCCCAAATGAAGCAATGATGTCCAATAATGGACTTAGGTTATTCTATATTAAAGTGCTTTCTAATTTTAACATATTATACCTTATTAAGCACTATGTGATTTCAAGGGATTGTAATTTTTAAAAATTAAACCATTTCAGATTTACACTTCTGCTTTTAAGAAATGTCAATAGATGATATGAAGAAAAAGAAAAAAATGTCTTTCTGAGAGTAGGGTCTATTTCATATTATAAAGACAAGGATTGCATTGTTTGTGAAAAGGGCTTCATCTGTGGGTGGTTCTGAGGACAGCAGCCGAGGTTACCCTCACAGGTCCCCCTGGGGGTAATGATACTTACAAGAGCTCTGCACACATGGCACACTTATTGCCATGTGTCCTCCCATCAGGACCCAGAACTGGATCGTTTTCCCTTGTGCATCCAAGTCGTCCATCCTTCACATAGGCCCGGAAAGCACTGCATACATCCTAAGGAACAGGAAGAAGAACTTGGCATTCACCATCCTGATATTAATGCTTACTACAGTGTCCTCAGAAATTTTACACAACTTAGTAACTGATGTTATTATGGACTTTAGCCACCTAGAGAAGTGCTGGCTTGTAGAAGTAGTTTAGTAAGTATTCTACAATGCATACCGTTAGGTATGGAGTTCATTTACTTATTCATTTATTTATGCAATAAACATTGACAACCTACTATGTGCTAGAACTCAAGCAGGGCACAGTCCTTGCCCTCAATGTGATCACGATCTCTTAGGTGATGTGACATTGAGCAGGATGAGCTAAATGCCTTGCTGAAGCATAAAGCGCACCCAACCTTGAAAATTAGGAAAATTGTGTAGCTAGAAAAAGTGTCACATGTGTAAGACACTGTCTTCCTTCCACTATCATCATAGGCTCACATAATTTTAGCACAGAAAGAAGCTATTTAGTTCAAATTTCATTTAGTTTAAGTAATTTGCCTAAGGTCTCCTGATAACAAGTAACAATGCTGAACACTTAGGATAAATGACTGATATTTAATACCATTTCTATTACATATTCAGTTTCCCCTTGATTTCTTTTTTTTAGACAGAGACTAAATTTGAAAAAATAAAATTTGTTAAGAGAAAAAGAAAAACATTACATCTTTGCAAATGAGTCTTCTTTTTAATGGAAAGAAGAAACAGAACTAAAACATCTAACCATCAAAGAAACCTAATCCAGTTTTTGGGACTCTCAATTGGGTTTACATATTATCAAGCAGCTGCCATTATTCCATTTTAAGTAAAGGAAGAATCCTTTCCTTTCTGGCCAGTGTTGTAATGTAGTGGGTTAAGTGGTTACTTTCAACAATGGCATCCCATATTGGAGTCCTGGTTCAAGTCCCAGCTACTCTGTTTCCCATCCAGCTCTCTGCTAACATACCTGAGAAGGCAGCGGATGATGGCCCAAGCACTTGTGTCCCTACGACCCACATGGCAGACCAGGATAGAGTTCCTGGTTCCTTCAGAGTGGACCAACCATGGATGTTGTGGCCACTTGGGGAGTAAATCAGTGGATGGAAGATATTCATTCTCTCTCTCTCTTGCTCTCTCTCCCCGTGATTCAAAAAAACAAATGTTTTGAAAAATAATTATTTCCAATTAAGTATTCTACTAAAGAAAGAAGTGCTATGCCTCTGCTTTCTCCTTGATGTCAAACCCCAATATTTCCCATGACTCTGACATTTGTCCTTACCTGAACTGGATTACTGCTCTCACATTGTCCTTCACTCTTTATGCCAACTTGGGAACTGGTTTTCCTGTAATCAAAAGTTAATAGACACACTGTCACAGAACTTTCCACTACATAAATCGAGTTTCTCTCTATTGTGTTGTAATTCTCTTTTGTTCCTGAAAACAGAATATTGCATACTTTTCTTTACTTACTTTTCCCAATGAAAACCTATGATTATGACTTGAAGTCCAAGATACGGAATCATGTTTGGAGGGCTGATAAGACTCGGACTTGTAAATATTTTTCTTTCCTCCTATTACCAGGGTGGGGATTCACATGGGAAGATGGAGAAATGAAGGCTTGTAATTGGGATTTTGTATCCTCCAAGGAATTTTGCTCTTGTTGTTTTTCTCATTTTAAATAAGTAAATTCAAGTTTGTATTTTCCAGCATCTCACTGTTCGTATGGATTACACTAACATTTTGTTTTTCATGGAAAGTACATAAAGTCCTGATAATTAAATTTGTTCAGTCTAATAGGGCTTTAAAGCAAATGTGAAAACACATAAATAGAAGAGGTAAAGAGATGCTTCTTGGGGCTGGCACTGTGGCATAGTGGGTAAAGCCACTGCCTGCAGTGGCGGCATCCATATGGGTGCCAGTTTAAGTCCCCGCTGCTTTACTTCTGATCTAGCTCTCTGCTATGGCCTGGGAAAGCAGTCGAAGATGGCCCAGGTCCTTGGGCACCTGCACCTGCGTGGGAGACCTGAAGAAGCTCCTGGCTCCCGGCTTCGGTTTGGCCCAGCTTTGGCTGTTGCAGCCATTTGGGGAGTGAGCAGATGGAAGGCTTCTCTCTCTCTCTCTCTTTGCCCCTACCTCTCTGTAACTCTGCCTTTCACAGAAATAAATCTTTTTTTTAAGAGATGCTTCCTATTTCTAAAAAAATAAAGTGGCTTACAATCATAACATGTGCATAAAAATAAAAACACAATAAAACCAATGTCAAGGAAAAGCTAAGTATTTAAAATTGATAAGAAAAAGTGTTTTTTTTTTTTTTTTCAAAAGATATCAGCTGAGGGAAGCAAAAGTTAAATCTCAGTATCAATACGAAATCTAGCTTTCAGAGCTCAGAAATAAACACAATGGGCAATATTATTCTTGTTGTATAACAAAAGGAAAGTACAAGAGAAATTAGGGAGGAGAGAAGATTTCACCTTACCCAGAGATTTAAAGATCTACAATAAGATTCTTTATATGATTTATCATAAGAATTAAATGTACAGTGCCATAACATCACAAATTATATATATATATAATAAAAATCTTTTTCTACTTCTGCTTTCTGTTTCTTTACATTGATACTGACAAGTGAGAGCATATTTTAAGAGTGTTTTCTGATAATTTAAGTCATATGCAGGATCAGAGTGATTTAATGTTGTTTCATTCTCATGAAAATAATCATAGGAAGGGGTACAGCTTACAGAATCTCAAAGAATGAATATATATAATATACCTAACTAGACTTCTCAACCACTGATTGTTATATTTGTACAAACTGAAAAGAAATTCAAGACTGAAGTTACAACGAAGAACTGCAAAGCATGTATGCCCTTCTTGTTAGTGGAAAACAGTCACCAAATCTAACATTGAGGGGGGGTTGAGAAAGAATAAAATGGGGACAAAATACAGGCCAGTCAAATACTTTATCTATTTGACAAAGGTTGAATATATGCAAAGATTAATATGAAAATTCTAATTATCTATTCTAATATCATAAATTACTGAGCGGTTAAATGTCATTTGAGGATGAAATCAACCTCTGTTAGAGAAAATAATAATGAATAAAAGATTATAGGTAGAGTGTATATGTCTATATACAGGTATGTATATAACACATATGTGTGTACATATTGGGTATGCATGCATACATGTATGCATATATGTATGTGTGTTTATATAGAATCTTCCTATCCTGTTTACTTCATAGAGACAGTGCTAATCATATGATAAACTGCACACAAAAGTACTTTGTAAGACAGAATTACACATTATATAACTTTTTTCTTCAGAGTAGCAAAAGATGTGGTACTAATAGTTTATAGATGCCTAACTCCTAAAAAATGGGTTCTTATCTTTAAGACTATATGAAAACCGTGTCATGTAGTTATACAAGAACACGTTCTAGGAAGAATGCCTGTTCCTGGGAATACTTACTCATTCTCAGCACACAGCTCACATCTGTTGCTGTATGTTTTCCCGTCTGTGCCACAAACAGCTGTATCACCATCAGTACAGACAAAACCTCCATCTCTTTCTTCTTTCCTGAAATCATCGCAATGCAGCTGCAAGAGACATGATCAAGGAACACCAAAATGTAAGACAGAAAATATCCCTTAGATATTACAAATGAGTTAACATCTTAAGCCCACAATAAAATAAGTTGCTGGAGGGAAAAAAACGTATTCGAAGAACAGTAAACTAATATGATCATGGGCTATAAAACATGGTCAAAGAACAGGGATGCAATTAGGTTGTAAAAGAAAGGACTTAGGTGTGATTTCATCTACTTGCTACTGAGTGAAAGAGGGTGCCTTCTCTCTGAAACTTAGTATACCGTTTGTCTATCAAATCCTGTCTCTCTTCTCCATGGAGTGGTAGAGAGGTCCAGTAGATAATGGACATGAAAGCTCTCTATTTTCTATGGAAAATATTTTTTATTGTTACAGATTAATATAATAATTAAAAGTCAGATTTCTGGGTTTGTAATTCTAGCCTCACCACTAACTGCACAATTTGGCAGATTACTTAACTCTTCTGTGCTTTCTTATTCTTGTTTGCAAAATGGGTACAATTTCACCACCCTCTCAAAACTATCAAGAGATTTGTGTGTTAGTATATGTATGGAAGTTAGAACCGTGCCTCATATTCATAACCTTTTACTGTTGTTACTTTAAGTGTTTCCTCTACTGAAAACCAAGTTAAGAAAATGAAACATCTTCTATGAATGAAAAGTAAAATTCCAACATCTCTGCTCTAATAATACAACATATACTTGGGCACAAACCCGTATGGTGAGAAAAACAACTACATCAGTTTATAACTGATCTGCCACCCACTCATTTCACCTCTTTAAACCTTACTTTCCTCATCCGAAAAATAATTCACACCCTGCCCACATTCCAGATTTCTGGTAAGGAGCACATGAATACTTGTGAAATACAATTTGGCAACTCATTATTTTGACATAAGCTAGCTAAAGAAGATACAGAGTTAAATTTAATATCTATCTAAAACAAAAATACAAGAGATTTTTTTCCTTATGAGATTGTATAACAAAACAAATTTTTGATGTCACTAGTTTCTTGAAAAATATTTTTATGATAAACATATTTTAATACTAGTTATGGAAAAATTTAGATTTTAGACCTGTGATGACCAGTATGCCATATAATGTAAAAAATTGGATGGATACAAATATATATGTGAAGAAGATCAGACTGAGGAACATTGCTGGAAGGCAATGAAAAAGGAAAAGGAACTGAAAACAGAAAATAAAGGTATAGCACTACTTCAGTATCCAGGTCATATGTTTAGAAAGAAATTAAAAATAATGAAAATAAGATAAGTAATGAACATACATGTTATTTGCTCATTTATTCTACAAAATTTATTCCACATTTACTAGGCTCTCTACTTGACTGTGAGGAGGGTCTGAGTAAAGCATATTCCAAGCCCATAGGACTTCCACTGCAAAGAACTTGTGGTGGTGGCCAGATTGTTCTGTTTAAGGGGCAGAAAGAAAAGAAGTGTGACTGGAGCACAAAGAAAAGGAAAAATAACTGCTGGTTTGCTCTGAAAAATCATTTTGGGAAGCAAGCAAAGCATGAGGAAATTATGGATCACCAGAAAATCAACAGCATCATACTAGGTCACAGGTGTTGGCAGAATTTAACAGGGCAGATTTAAAGGCCAGATGGGAGGTGTCGCAGGTGCAAGCATTTTACTCCACCTCCTTTTGCTCAGAACTCCAAGGGGTGGTGAATCACAACCTAAGAAAACACCTCTTCCTAATGTGGACAATTATGAGAACTCACACAGGATTCCTGACCTGGTGGAGGGGTAGCAAACTGGAGTGAGCAACAGTGGTTTCAGAACTTTCTGCTTGGGGCATTGCACCTTCTTCCATACTTATGCTAAGCAAGAAGGGTACAGAATGAAGGCGACTGTGAAAACTGTCCAACTCAATTAAGCATAAAAAATTACTAAAGGCCTAATGAAATTTTATGGCAAAATACCTATATATCTGGCGATATAGCATGATAAAAGAACATAAAAGAAATACAATATACCAAATAATATGTATCAATTAAAGCAGAATTATTGGAATGAGTGAATAAATAACTTATCAAAAAGTATAACTAGGCTTCAGAGAGACAATAGAAAATGCCTGAATATTAAATGAGAAAATAAAAGTTACAAGGAATAACAAAGTGGAAATTTAGATATGGAAAATAAGTAGTAAAAAATGTACAAATAGACTATGAATTTGTGAAATTAGTAGATGAGACCCAGGAACTCTCTTAAAAGGTAATGAAAATGGAAAAGTAATTATAAATAATAAAGAAAAGTTAAAAAACAAAGAATTGAATTATGATTTCCCAAAGAAGGAAATGAATATAGGAAAATTATCTGAAGAAACAGAGACAATTTCTAGAATTAAAAAACTGAAAGATCAAAAGAAATAGAAAACAGCCACAGTAACTTAAAGCCAAAATTTAGTTAATAAAAGAATTATGGAGGGTTATGGTGTTTTCAGAAAATAAACAGAGGATGCTAACATCCATTAGCGGAAGAAACATAACTAATAACAGTAGGCACAATATTAGCAATAATAATAAATAAAATATGGATATTTGGTTAAGGGTAGTCATAATATAAAACATAGGTATACTACATTTAAATCATCATTCCAGTGCTGCTATAAATATGGTGGTGCAGGTATTTCTTTGACACAATGTGTATTTGTCTTTGGATATATATCCAATGATGCGATTGCTGGATCATATGGCCAATCTATTTCTAGTTTTTTTTTTAAAAACTCTACATACTGTTTTCCATAGTGGTTGCACTAATTTATGCTCCCACTAACAGTGTATAAAGTTCCCTTTTCAGGGGCCGGCAATGTGGTATAGCGGGTAAAGCCGCCACCTGCAGTGCCGGCATCCCATGTGGGCAACAGTTTGAGACCTGGCTGCTCCAATCCAATCCAGCTCTCTGTTCTGGCCTGGGAAAGCCAGATGGCCCAAGTCCTTGGGCCCCCGCACCTGCATGGGAGACCTGGAAGAAGCTCCTGGCTCCTGGCTTCAGATTGGCGCAGCTCCAGCCATTGCGGCCAATTGGGGAGTGAACCAGTGGATGGAGGACCTCTCTCTCTCTGCTTCTCCTTCTCTCTCTGTGTAACTTTGACTTTCAAGTAAAATAAATAAATCTTTAAAAAAAAGAGTTCCCTTTTCTCTACATCTTTGCCAACATTTGTTTAGAATTTTAAACATATTTTTCAGAAACATATATTAAGGAAAATAATTTATAAACTTAATCCATTGAACTTTTTATAGAAAGTACAACCCAAGAAACAAAAAAAAATAATTTTTTTAGAATATATAAAGCATTTATAAAAACAGAACATTTTTTGGGCCACAAAGAAAGTCTTAAGAAATTTCAAATGATCAATATTACATGGTCTATATTCTCTCACCAAATTTATTAAAATTAAGATAATTAAAAATGTGAAAATGTACCATATATATAAAGAATTTATTCATAAATAACAAGGCATTTAAATGCCTATAAAATAATAAAAATGGAAATCTTTTGAGTTCAAATCCTGGGATAATCATTAACATATTTAAATACACTTGTCAGAATTTTTTTTTTAAATATTAAAAACCAGGAATGGGGTTGTGGTGCAGTGGTTAAGTTGCACTTGGGATATCCACATCCCATATTGGAGAGTCTTATTTGAATCCTAGCTATTCTGCTTCCAATCTAGCTTCCTGCTAACGAGTATCCTGGGAGACAGAAGATGATGGTTCAAATACTTGGGTCTATGCCACTCGTGTGGGAGACCCAGACTGAGTTTTGGACTCCTGTCTTGGTCTTGTCCAGTCCTGGCTGTTGTAGGCATCTGGAGAGTGAAAAAGTAGATGGAAATCTTCTTTCCATCTATTCTCTTTTATTCTTTTCCATCTATTCTCTTTTATTCTCTCTCTGTTTCCTCTGCCTTTCAAATACAATGAATAGAAATCAATTAAAATTGTTTCAAAAATTAAAGAATTAAGTATTTTTCAATTCATTGTAAAATGATCAAAAGCAAATATAAATAAATGTGAATGAATTCCATGGAAAACAAAAACAATAGAGAAAAGTAATGATAAAACTTATAGGGCAGATTGCTAGTAGATTATATAGAATGATCATTGCAAATAGCATAAGTATTGCATGCCAGTATATCTAAAAACCAAAATGGAAATATTGCTACCAAAAAATGTACAAAATACATAAGCTGAAGAGATCAATAAATACTGATTAAATGACTATATTGGCCTGAAACATTTCCGCCCCTAAAATTGCCCACCCCCAATAGTTTTACATTTTATTTCTTATATTTTAGGAAAATTGTATTGAATATTACTAACTTAAAAGTTGGTCCAAAATTGAAGTATGTAAACTAAAATACTAATCTTCAAGCAGCTTTATCAAAATACTGCTTACATACCCTGAAATTCACCCATTTTAAATGTACAATTGAATGAATTTTAGACAATTTACAGAGTTAGACAACCAGCATCAGAACCTGGTTTTAGTGTATTCCCATCATTTGTAGAGATTTCTGTGTTCATTTATAGTTAATCCTAGTTTCCACATCCAGCCTTAGGCAATCATGGAACTCTTTTGGACCCTGTAGATTTGCTTTTTCTGGACATTTCATATAAATAAAATCATAAATATGTAAGTTTGATTCTCACGTTTCCCTTTGCAAAATGTCCTAGAAGTTCATCCATATTGTAACATTATCTGTAGTACTTTCCTATTTATTGCTAAATATTCCATTATAAGAGTATAGATAATTTTGTTAACCCGTTTACCAGAGGACATTTAGACAATGGAATTATTTCCGGTTCTGAACTATCAAAGTGCTCACAACAGCTGGGGATAAGGCAGGCCAAATCCGGGGGCAGGGAATGCAATCCAGGTCTCCTAGGTGAGTAGAAGAGACTGAACCACTAGATCCCAGGGCCTGAATCGGTAAGAAACTGGAATGGAATCAAGAGCTGGAGCCAGGGCTTGAATCCAGGTATTCTGCTGTGGAATGTAGGCATCTGACTCAGCATTTTGACCATTAAGCCAAATATCTGCCCCATCTGTTTTCTGTATTAGAATAATGCTGGCCTCAGAGTAAGTTGAGAAGTGTCTCCTCTCTTTCTGTTTACTAAGTGAATCTATAAAGGATTGATATTATTTCTTCTATCACTATTTGATAGAAATGACCAATGAAGTCATCTAGGCTTGGGTTTTTCTTTGATTTAATTATTGATTCAATTTATTGGCTTGTTATGGGTATATTCTGATTTTCTCTTTCTGTTGGAGTCAGTTTTTAATAGCTTGTTTATTTCTAAGAATTGTTCCATTTTATTTAAATTATCTAATTTGTTGGAATAGTATTGTTCACAGTGCTCCATTATAAGCTTTATAATTTTTCTGAAGCATATTTTGATGTTTCCTATGTCATTCCTTGATTTTGGTAATTTTTTTCTTCTTTTTTTGTTTTATTGTCAATTTAGCTAATATTTTTATTCACTTTTTTGATCTTTTAAAGAATCAACTTTGGTTTAATTATTTTTTCTATTACTTTATATTTTGCATATTATTAATTTTTCCTAATTTTTATTATGACCCTTCTTCCTACTTTGAATTTCGCTTGCCCTCATTTTTGTTAGTTTCTTAAAGTGAGAAATTAACTGATTTGATTTGAGGGGCTGGAGTTGTAGTGCAGTGGGTTACACTGTAGCTTGCAATGTTAGCATCCCACATCAGATAATCCAAATACCAGCTATCCTGCTTCCAATCCAGTTTCCTGCTAATGTGCCTGGGAAGGCAGTGGAATGTGCCAAGTACTTCAGCCTTTGCCACCCAAGTGGGAAACAAGTGAAGAGTTTCCTGGCTTATGGCTTTGGCCAAACATAACTGGTTATTGTGGCCATTTGAGGGGTGCACCAGTGGACACAATATTTTCTGCCCCTCTCTCTCCCTCTCCCTCTCATTCTCCATCTCCCTCTCCCTCTTTCTCTCTCTATAATTCTGCCTTTCAAACGAAAAATCTTTAAATTATTGACTTGAGTCTTCTCACTCTTCTGACAGAAACATCTAAAGCTCTAGATAATTTTTTAGCTGAGCACCATGCCTGATTGGTGTTTTGTTTTCATTCAGTTCGAAGGACTTTCTGATTTTTTGCATGACTGATTCTTTAACCCATCAGTTACTCTGGCACTTTTCCTTCGTTTTCCTAAGTCCAACTTACCATCTGATTGCCACTCCCTTTTAGCTAAATGACTTCCTCTATTATGATTTGTAAGGCAGTTTGGTTAACAAAAATGTCTCTCAGATATTACTAATATGGGGAAATCTTTATTTTGCCTCAATTTTTGTAATACACTTTTGGAGTATACAGCATCTTGGTTAACCTTTTATCCGGCTGGTGCCGCGGCTCACTAGGCTAATCCTCTGCCTGCGGCGCCAGCACACCGGGTTCTAGTCCTGGTTGGGGCGCTGGATTCTGTCCTGGTTGCTCCTCTTCCAGTTCAGCTCTCTGCTGTGGCCTGGGAGTGCAGTGGAGGATGGCCCAAGTGCTTGGGCCCTGCACCTGCATGGGAGACCAGGAGGAAGCACCTGGCTTCTGGCTTTGGATCAGCGCAGTGTGCCAGCTGGTTGCAGCCAGCCGTAGTGGCCACTAGACCTTTCTCTCTGTCTCTCTCTCTCACTGTCTAACTCTGCCTGTCATAAATAAATAAATAACCTTTTTCCTTCAGCACTTTGAGCATTCATTCCATTGCCTTTTTACCACCATTAGTTTAAATGAAAAACCAATCTGTATTTATAAGCTGTATGGATCATGTGTTTTTTACCCTGTTACCTCAAAACTTTGCTTTTGGATTTTAATATTTTTGTTGAACATAACTAATGTAGTTTGCATTTATCCCATTTGAAATAGCTGCTTCAAGTCTTTGCCTGCAAAATCAACATCTGTAGATACCCAAAGACAATTTTGATTCACATGTTTTTCCCCGTTTGGTTCATATATTCTTGCTACTTGAAAGATTTCATAATTTTTTTGAAACTGTCATTAATACATAATATATTGTAGGTACTCAGAATTATGATGTCTCCGTTAATGACCAATTTATCTTAATTTTTGTTTTCTTGTTTCTTTGGCTGGGCTAAAGCTCTTAAATCTTGGTCTCTCATAATCTGCGGTTGCCAATGTATGTGCTTAAAAAATGTTTTTGTTGCTAATTTTCAACTCTAGGTTGCTAGATTTTTATCCCTTTGTAGCTTAGTGCACAAATACTTCAAACAAATAAGCCTCCCTCTAAGATGAAACATTGTGTGTAGAGGAAGACATAAAATTCAGTCATTTTCATATCCACATTTGCTTGCCATTGGGATATTTTGTGTCTTCTAAATGCATGAGCACAGCCCTGTGTTCAACCAGTAGTTTGTGAATTGTTTGGGTCCTTTTAAGTCTCTGATATTCATTTGTGAGGATTCAGTCAGAAATTTTACTAGACAAAACTATGACTACAATCTCATGTTATCATCCTTTTTACTGAAAAAACAAAAAAAAGATCACCCTTTTTACTGAAAATACCTCTGGGTGTGGTTGTCACTGATTACTCCAAATTAGGAACCCCCTTCAACAGTGGCCAAATAGTTACTGATACACTCAGTCTACCCTGCATAGAAAATCCAGACCACCTCAGCCAGGGGGTAAGAAGGGAGAACATGTAAGCAAGAACATCACAGACTCCAGTTCATCTTATTCAGAGCTTTGTAGTCTTGGAGTTATAAAAGGAATGTTTTTGATAAGTTTTGTTGATAAGTTTTTTTTTTTTTTATTTGACAGGTAGAGTTATAGACAGAGAGAAACAGAGAGAAAGGTCTTCCTTCCGTTGGTTCACGCCCCTAATGGACGCTACGGCCAGTGCAGCGCCAATCTGAAGCCAGGAGCCCCGTGCTTCCTCCCGGTCTCCCCTGCGGGTGCAGTGACCCAAGCACCTGGGCCATCCTCCACTGCCCTCCCGGGCCACAGCAGAGAGCTGGACTGGAAGAGGAGCAACTGGAACTAGTACCCAGTGCCCCAACCGGGACTGGAACCCAGGGTGCCGGCACCGCAGGCGGAGGATTAGCCAAGTGAGCCACGGCCAATGGTAAGTTTTATTTAGCTTTATAGTTGCTTTTTGAGGGAGAAGATTTTCTGACCTACTAATTTAGCAATAGCTTGAAGTACCCTGGTTCAGAGTAATTTTATATAGGTTCTCAGACCATATAAGAATAATTGAAAAGAGAAAAGTACATACTAGCTGTAATTATGAACAAAATCACAAATTTTCTAAATAAAATGTTACTATCCAAATCTAACATTGTATTTAAAATGTTATGATTAAGGCCGGCGCCGTGGCTCAATAGGCTAATCCTCCACCTTGCAGCGCCGGCACACCGGGTTCTAGTCCCGGTCAGGACGCCGGATTCTGTCCCGGTTGCCCCTCTTCCAGGCCAGCTCTCTGCTATGGCCAGGGAGTGCAGTGGAGGATGGCCCAGGTGCTTGGGCCCTGCACCCCATGGGAGACCAGGAAAAGCACCTGGATCCTGGCTCCTGCCATCGGATCAGCGCGGTGCGCCGGCCGTGCCAGCCATTGGAGGGTGAACCAACGGCAAAGGAAGACCTTTCTCTCTGTCTCTCTCTCTCACTGTCCACTCTGCCTGTCAAAAATAAAAAAAAAAAAAGTTATGATTAAGTATGATTTACCCTAAGAAAACAAAAATAGCTTAAAATTAGTAAATACATTAAGAAATTAGTATTACTAGACTAAAATAGAAAATCAGGTTATTTTAATAGTTGCAGAAGAGTCACTGAATGATAACTAATACATATTCAGCAAACTAAGAATAGAAAGCATCTTCTGAAACTTGATAAAGTTTACAGGTTAAAAAACTCTATGATAAACATTTTACTTAATGAAGAAACTTTAGAAGTATTCCTTCTTTTTTTTTTCTTTTTTTTTGACAGGCAGAGTGGACAGTGAGAGAGAGAGACAGAGAGAAAGGTCTTCCTTTTGCCATTGGTTCACCCTCCAATGGCCGCCGCGGCCAGTGCGCTGCGGCTGGCGCACCACGCTGATCCGAAGGCAGGAGCAAGGTACTTTTCCTGGTCTCCCATGGGGTGCAGGGCCCAAGGACTTGGGCCATCCTCCACTGCACTCCCAGGCCACAGCAGAGAGCTGGCCTGGAAGAGAGGCAACCGGGACAGAATCCGGCGCCCCGACCGGGACTAGAACCCGGTGTGCCGGTGCCGCAAGGCGGAGGGTTAGCCTAGTGAGCCGCGGCGCTGGCCAAAGTATTCCTTAAATACAGAGAGAAGGAGAATGGGAGGGAGTTCTGATGTTTATTATCATGACTTTTGTTAAACTACTGAATCATAAATCTATGCTAAAAATATAAGCAATGCAAGATAAATAAATGAGTAATAATATTGAAGGGAAATTATAAAAATCCTTTTATATGCAGGAGATAAAATCATCTGCCAAGAACAAAGCAATAGAATCAACCACCAGAATTAACAGACAATATCCAAAAGTGGTTTGATAAAAGACTAACCAGCAGAAATCAATAAGATACATTTTATAGTTAACAAAAATTATTAAAATATCTGAAGAATAATTTCATAAATTATATTCTCGTAATTTATAGAAATTAGGTGAATTGATGATAAGATATTCTATGTTCTTGAGTTTGGTAAATTAATATTTAAAAAGTCATTTTACCCAAATTAATTTATAAATCATCTTTCTGATCACATTGAATTTCCAAATTCAGGTTGAATTTTTAATAACCTCAGTGGTTTTCTGTTTCTAATATTAAATGTATGTACATGTAAGCCAAATGTTAATAACATTTTCTAAGAAAGGGGACTTGCCTGAATAGTTTCTTAGCTATTAAAGCAATTAAATAATCTAAAAAGAACAAGGAGTTTATAAACACATGCATACACTCATACTGAATATTTTATAAAACTGGCTATCAGAATCATGAGAAACATCGAATGAATTAATTCATCATTTTAAATGCAAAAGAATCAATATGGACCAAAGAACTGAGAGATTACAAATTATGGAGACTAGAATGATAAAGAAATGGTGGAAAGAAATAAAATTTGAGATGCACTTTGAAGGCAGAACCAACAACACTTGTTGATGATGTGAACTATGACTTGAAAGGTAAAGAATGATGTAATGATGAAGAAGTTGATAAGAAAGACACAGAGGATTTCTGCAGCAGAAAAGTTCTTAAGTAAAGCACCTTATTTTCAGCGTGAATAGTAGGGCTCATTTCTGATGGGGGGAATCTACGGAGAGAAAAGTGGGTAGATTCTTCTGTTTTACAATAGAGAAGAAAATGACATTATAATTGAAAGAATTCATCAAAACACAAACAAATAAAAATCTAGACAAAAATTACTTGAAAAGTACACAGTGAGATACTAACTCCTTTAACTTATACATAGTCATTTTCTGGTAGGAAATCATATAGCCATAGGCATTTTATTTACAGGCAAAATTTATAATTCAGACATAAGATATTAGCAGATATGTAAAATGTCCTAAAATTCTTTAATCTTATTTCTCAAAACTTCTATTTGATTAAAATTTAATAAATTTGTTTCCACCAGCAGAAACATTGATTCCATTAATATTTTTAAAAAGTAAATTTGTTTAAGTGCGGGGGGATATTTTGTCATTTATTTATATTTCATATTTTAAGTGCTATTGATTTATTAGTTTTATCTTTTATGGAAGAGGAGTAGAATAATAATCTTACAGATTATACTTTGAATGTGAAAAACAAAAGTAGAATTAGAAGTTGCCACTAAACCTTTCCAACCCTCACAGATTTCTGTAGCATACAGGAGTAGCTTCCTTTTGTGACAGATAAAGGATTTGCAGTTATTGACTAGTTGGGTGGTGACCATGTTATTGTGTTAAAAGTGAGACTGGTTAAGCCAAAGCAAAGTATTTACTTGACAATGTTTACCGTGGAGGCTGAGGTTCTCAGACATACCTGAGTAACACTGCCAAGAAAGATGGCAGCTTGGTTAGAACACGGATGTTATAGGTAATTAGGGGTGCGTCTGCTCTGACTGATCATTTTAATTATGTGTTAGGCCTGAGAGAGAAGGAAGAGAAATACTAAACTAGAAAAGAAATCACACAGGACTGGAGTGATGTGAGTAGTTGTGAAAATAGCTGATGACAGCTTCAGATTTGTTAAGTAATTGTGAGATAACGAAGGCCAGAAATTTCAACCAATCTGGGGCCATGTTTTTATTTTCTTGATTCTGTTTTTATATTTTTTATTAATTAACTATTTATAACGTGAAATGGTTTTGTGGTGGGCTAAATCTGAGCAATTTCTCTATTTAATTTAATATTTAAATTTTTTTTACCACCAAATACTTTTCTCAGAAAAGACATTTGCCTGAGTCCCACACTGAAAAACAGATAACAGCAAGCAATTCTAGTTGAACTCAGAGAACCCTTCAGATATTAGAAAAGACACACAGTAGGAAGCAAAGGAGGAAAAGAGAAAGGAAATAGAGTCAAATGCCTGGCAACACAAAATTAACCATTGTGGGTGGCTTTTCATAGTTAGTTTCTCTTTTAATATACAACCTATGTCACAGATGAAAAAACTGCCCTAGTTACATAGACAATAAGAATTCTGAGATTAGATATTGGATCTTTAGTCTCAGGAAAGTTCACTGGAGTTAGGATAAGAGGAATGAGACTTGGCCATGGAGAGCAGACAGCAGCACCCTGGCCTACTACACCTCTGAGCATCTTTCAGTGCCCAGAATGTTTTCAGAGTCAGCTCATGGGTTGGGCCAAGGGACAAGATATACCAGATACTCAGCCCACCCCTGGACTAAGCCGTGTTCCCTCCCTTCTAAGTAGCTGGCTTCAAAACTGGCATAACCTCATAATTAGGAAATAGATAGTTCTACGTAGAGTAAAACATTATTCTGAAAGCAAACATGACAGATTGACTCCAAATCATCTCACCTCTGCTGGAGCTGTGGCCCTGGTGGTTCTTGTTAAATGCCTGGCCTTTCTCTGAGGTATTGTTTCTTTTTCCCTAGAAGAGAATAAAGAATAAGACAGCCTAAGACATTGTCTGACCAACTTTTAGGATTATATATTAAACAATTTTGACTCTTTCCCAGATAAATCTGGCATGTCAGCAGTAGATGTAAGGCCAAAAATAGGAATAGTAGCACAAATACTCCTGCAGTACGGAAAAATATCTCAAATGTGGAATATTATTGACAAGAATCTTTACCTTTACCTGAATACCTTGAATAGGTCCAACAACCAGTTAATCACCAACTCTAAAAGCTGTCCATGCCATTGTGTGAATGCAGTCTTTCAAAGACTATATTTACACTAAACAAAAATCTGCCTTTCTGTAATGTTTTTGATTCCAACCTCAGTTGCCCTATGGAGCAAATCAAAAGGCTTTTCCACATGCTGATCCTTTTAGCAAATTGAATATAGCTTTTATGTCTCGCACAGTCCCCTTTCTGGGTCAAGAAATGTAGTTTATCCCAATATAATTACATAGGCAATAAAAAATAACTAAGTGAATGAATCCAAAGTGACTATTTTGTGAGGTTCCAGGTATTTCATTTTTTTCTTTTTTCTTTTATTTTTTTATTAAGAGAGAGAGAGAGAGAAAGGTCTTCCCTCCATTGGTTCACCCCCAAAATGGCCGCTACGGCTGGCGTGCTGTGCCAATCCGAAGCCAGGAGCCAGGAACCTCACCCTAGTCTCCCATGCCGGTGCAGGGCCCAAGTACCCGGGCCATCCTCCACTGCCTTCCTGGGCCTCAGCAGAGAGCTGGACTGGAAAAGGAGCAACTGGGACAGAATCTGGTACCCCAACCAGGACTGGAACCCGGGATGCCAGCACTGCAGGCAGAGGATTAGCCTAGTGAGCCCCGGCACCAGCCTCATTTTTGCTTTATATTATTTTTCAATCCATGTATTATATTCAAAGTTTGAGTTCTCCTATTAAAACATCCTATGTAGAAAAAAAGGAAATTTATGGCAAATTATATACCTGCTGATTTACATTGAGCTTTTTAAGAGAATAGAAAGGATTATTCAACTTTTCCTAGACTTCTCTCACTCAAATCTTGATCTGCCTTTCTTCATCTTCTACAGTGTCTTCACTAGAAGCAGCAATTACAGTCGGAGCTTCATTATCCCAATATCACTGAACATGTCAAGTTAAATCCCCTCAATACACCAACCTGACATATAAAAAGCCAATTATAACATAATTATAATAAATGAATATGCTTAGAATTGATTGGGTAGCAATATGGAAGTTTTGACAATGCTCATACATTTGGGATGACTCCTCTGTTCAAAAATAAATTAAGATAGTCTGGTTGAAGATTTGCAATTGATAACACAAGATGCTTTCTACCTTTGAGATGTCAATGGACAGAGGGAAACTGAGTTAAACAGCTTTGGATGGATACCGGTAATTTTCCAGAATACTAATTCTTTCTAATCTGCAGTGTTGAAAGTCACAATCAACATGTTAGTCCACTTCATCCTGGCATAATCCCAGATGTCTGAAGACACTGGCAGCTCACACAACCAGAGTGTATTTTGCTTTAGTCATTCTACTGGTTGGCTGCCACAGCAGAGACTGGCATCCTTCTCAGGAGGAGCTTCTCAGCCCCTAGGCTACAACAGAATCAGGTCCCAACAGGTCCAAGGAATGTGACTTTCATTCTTAAATTCTTTTTTTCTCCAGAGCCAGGAAGGTCAAAGTCTCAAAAGATTATGCAGTGCTACATTAGGCATGATGGGTCTCCAAAAAGTTCACAGAAAATGCCTATTGAGAAAAAAAAAACTATGCATGGATTTCCACAATTTTTATAACAAAATAAACATTCTTAAAGATTTATTTATTTTGTATTTGAAAGCCAACATGATGGCGGAGGGGAGACAGAGAGAGAAAGAGTTTTTTTATCCACTGGTTAACTCCACAAATGGCTGCAATAACTAAGGCTGGGCCACGCTAAAGCCAGGAGCCTGGAACTCCATCTGAGTTCCCATTCCCATGTGGGTATTGAGGGCCCAACCATGTAGGTCATCTTCTGCTGCTTTCCCAGGCACATTAGCAGGGAGCTGGATCAGAAGTAAAGCAGCTGAAACTCAAAATGGTCCTCCAATAGGATATGCTGGCTTCATAGGTGTGGCTTAACTTACTATGCTACAACACTGGCCCCAATAAACATTTTATAATTACATTTTTTGGTGAGCTTTTTAGAGTGCCCTTGTATTAACACTGGGCTCTCCAGAATGCTATTCAAATCCTATTTGTGGAGTTAATAAAATCTTTCCAGGTGAGTAGTAATTAGCCCAATTTATCTGATGGAATGTGTAAGAATATTCTAGTGAACATTTTTATTTTACCATTCAGGTTTAGAAAAATGCAATTGAAAGAAAAGAAAAGGAATACATTTATTATTTCAGAGAATAGCCGGAAACTCAAACATGTGAAATGAATGAGAAACTTTACTCACAATATCATTTTGCACTTGACACATTTGTTGATGAATGTTATCCAATCAGGGGTTTGAAAAAGTTTTTCATCTTGGGGACAGAGCAACTTTCCATTTTTCATCAAGATTCGAAATTTACTGCATGTTTCCTGAGGATGAAACAAAAAAAGTTGTGTTTACTGAAACAGCATTAAAAGTAGGCTTTCTCCTATGAACTTACCTGAACAGTATTTTTTAATTTTATTTTTTAGACTTGTTTTTTAACTTTTCTTTTTTAATTAATAGAACAGATTTCATGCATTTCATAGGTACATTTCTAACAAGATAAGCATATTTCCCTCCTTCCCCCAAACCCCTACTTTCCTCTCTTCATAAATTTTTGCAAAGACATAATTTTAGTGGCCACTACCCTCTTTGTACAGAAAACACTCAGTTGATATAAATAACACACAAAAAAAATGACTTGGATTTGCCTGTGGAGATTGCAAATTTGCATAATATGTAGTAATCTGAAAATTAGTGAAACAGAAAAACAAGGGAGTTGGAGCCAAAAGAGCTGAGGTTATATTCCCCTGGTTCTCATTTATTACCTCAATAGCCAACCTCTCAAAGGCTCCGTTATGCTATCTAAAATAGGGGATATATTGGATGAGCATTGTGCAGTGGATTGGGACATCTACATCATACACAAAAGTGCCAGTTCGAGTCTCATATCCTCTGCTTCATATCTAGCATTTTGTTAATGTGTCCTGGGAGCCAGCAGCTGATAGCTCAAGTGTTTGGACCCCTGTCAATCCATGTGAGAGACCCAGGTGGAATTCTGGGCTCCTGGCTTAGCCTGGCCCAGCCCTGGTTGCTGTGGCATTTGGGTAGTAAATCAGCAGATGGAAGATATCTTTCTCCCTCTCTCTTTAAGTATGCAACAAAGAAGTAAATTAACATTTTGAAAATAAAACAGTGGATATATACGTGTATGTACGTGTGTGTGTGTATTTATGAAGCTTAGCTATTATTATGTATGGAAAGCCCTCAAAGATATGTAGTGATATTCAGTAAGTAAATGCTCATTCTTTCCTGTTTCTCCTTTTATATCATTGTGTGGTAGTGCCTGCTGTTAGAACTACTGGAATATACTGAGATGACATATATAACGCACCTTGCACATATCAGGCCAACACTAATGATTGATTGTGAAAGGACTAGGACAAGGTTTCTGATATGAGCACTGGAAACCACAAAGTGCCTGTGCCCACATTTCCTAAAGGCTATACGGCAAGACACCAACAGCTAGAAATGTGAACAGTTGGCAAATGAAAGAAGGATTCCTTGGTCATACACATTTGGAATTTCCAGACTGATTTCTTTTCTGAAAACAAAACAAAACAAAACAAGTAGAACCTTTGATATTTGTTTCTCTATATCTCTGTCTTTAAATAAATAAAAAAATGTTATTTTTTTAAGTTTAAGAAGTCTTCACTCTCACATCTTCCTCCCAAGATCTCAGACGAGATTTAGCCATTTGGACTCTCAAATTTTTATTCACCTTTCAAAAAGTGGCCCCCGTTGCCTCCCCCAGTCACCATTTCTACCAACTAACACTATCTGCAGAATCAAACTGCAAATCCATGGAAAGACCATGCAGTCATCTCAGAACTTGTTTATGCCTTTGTCCAGCGTAGTCTCTTGAGAAAGAGGAAAAGACAAAGTGTATGGATATTAGCAGTTGTATTCTTCTCTGGGGAAAATGGTGTCCTCCCTCAATTACCACAACAGAGCGGACTTAATCAGGAATAGACCTCAACCAAAGAGTCATCTTTGTCAGAAACTATGTACTTGCAATATAACTTCCAGCCCTTGGCTAATTTTTGTTTTATTTTCCTATTGTTGCTACTGTTCTCATTTTCTTCACATGTCTTGGAAAACCTGGAGCCCTCCAAAGTGAAATTCCTTCTGGTTGCCTCATGGGCTACAACCTCATCCACTGTCTAACCTGGGACATTATAGTTAAATTTCTCTGGGAGTTGGCATTAATCCATCTCAACTATAGGACACCAACAAGTGTGTTTTGGGCTTCATAACAAACCTTCTGTGGTGGCAAATTTAAGCATATAATTGAGATCCTTGCAGGTCTTAAGTGCTTTTCCTTGTTATTTGAGTTCATGCATATAATATTCAATATGTTATACATTTTTACATCACAAGAAAGAACCCAAACTATTGAATTTAGAAAATAACAAAATATCCAGCACCACAAGGCTATTTCAATAGCTTCTAGTTTTGACACATTATCCAAAGAATATTTCTGTTTATTTTGTGTTCTTCTTGCCTTTTATGCCAATATAGTAGGTGGCTAAACTACTATTTTTAGAACTCTTTTTCTGTGAAATAGCTAACAATAAATTAAAAAATCAGTACAAAATAATAATATGTTCCAGAAATCACCACTCATTACCATGGACTCTGAAAAACAAAATGATGACTCTATATACGGTTAGATTCACACAATATCCTTCTATTTTTCTAATATAAAACATCCAAGAGAAAATGTTCTCTTGTTTCCCCAAATCCAGCCTTTGATCTACTCTATCATTCTTTCTGAATCTCTCCTTAACCAGAAAACTTAGAAGGAATATGGAGACTATGAAGAAATCTTCTAGACTATCCCTAAGAGTTTATTTAAAAGATTCTTGCAATAAAATACAGAGAGCCAGTATTTTAACTACACTCTCAAGAGTTATGGTGTAAAAAAAACCTATTCATGTTTTTATTATCCTAATATTCAAAATCTTGGAGATATATAACAAATTTTAATATATACCTAGAACTGTTTTAAGTGCTCATATAATGGCATGAACAGTGGTATGTGTTTAGATATAATGTGTGTGTGTGTGTGTGTGTGTGTGTAGGAGAGAGAGACAGAGAAAAACGCCCTCTTATCTTTCAAATAGATGAATAATGTAGGTTCTATAGAAATTGATTCCTTTATTTTTCCAATAAAAGATCTTTCAGAATTGCTAACATGCCCCACTGCATCAGGGTCTCTGCTGTCAGAGGTGCTTCTGCCTGGTCTGCCATAAGTTGTAAAGATCTTCATGGCTTACTCTCTCATGACCTCCAGATCTTTTTTCTAGTACTATCTCTCCAAGAAGAACTTCCTCAACTATCCCGTTAAGAATGGACATGACCTCCATTCCCTGGAATTCCATTCTGGCATCCTGCTTTTTCTTCTAGCACTAATCATTAGTTAATGTGCTAATGCAATATATCTTAGTAATATATAGTAATAAATCTTGCTAATTTACTTTTTAACTTATCTGTCATGATTATGTTCACTTTATACTATCTCTAACATATCAAATAGGATTGGATATATAATAGATGCTCATAAAATATTTACTGGATGAAATACATACACTGGCTATATATGAAATACGGACAACACTCTGCATAATGATTGCCAGAAAAGTCATTTTAGTTTCTTACATGGTGTATCATAACTTGTTAAAGTACTCTTAAGCATGGTAGATAGCCTCATATAGCCATCTGTCATCATTATGTGTATGTGTTTGTGTGTGTGTGTGTGTGTGTGTGTGTGTGAGAGAGAGAGAGAGAGAGAGCAAGAGAGGGAGAGAGAGAGAGAGAGTGAAGGAGATTGACAGACCCAGGTCCTGATTCATAAAGATCTGCTTTTATGTTTTTAACCAAAGCTCTTAGTACCTATCAGTATAATACAACTGTATTATCAAAATGAAGGTGTTGGCCACAAACCATTTTTCTTAAGGATTTGGGAATGAATTCAATGAATAGACAAAGCAGGACTAACCTGATTTTCATCCTCACTGGCAGCATCTGGACAAAAATACAGAAACCAAAGTTTAAGGAATGTAAAATATTTAATAAATAACTCATTCATGTGGTGTCTTGATTGCTTTAAAGACAATATGTTGTAAAACTACAGACAATTTTTGAACACATTATGGTTATCACGGCAAATAAAATGAGACTGTTGCACTAGAAGACAGGTTTATGCATTCACAAAGGTCCAATCACTCAGAAAGGTTCAATTACCTTGGAAAAGAATACTGATGTACTTTCTGATTGCCTCAAAGTATCTCATTTCCAAAATGCCGAAGTATAATATGATCTACTTAAAAATCATAGCATACCTATCTAATGCACAATACCAATCATAATTGACGAATACAATTTATATACACATAAAATAGATTTTCTGAATTTTTGCAAAAAACTAAGATCAATTAAAATTGGACTGCTACACTCACATTAACAGGCTCTTTTGTATCTACACACTTATTTAGGGACTCATTTGTGTATAATGACTTCATTTATTCTTTGAGATTCTCTTTTTAAAAGTGCAAATGCTTCAGGGCAAAGTAAGTCTAGGTAATCTGTGTTCTCTTCAAAATTCAAACAACAAACAAAACCCCACAGAAGTTCCTCTTACTTTAGGAGAAGTACTTTCAATCCAGTTAGGATTTGAAAACACAAAAATAAAATAAGCTAAATGGCACTACTGCTTTAAAACAAGAGGCGATTGAATTTGTTTTAAAAAACATTTTAGCTACACGTGCAGTAATAAAAAACATATATTAATTCATATGTTTTAAATATGTGTACATATCTATATTATATTCTATGCGGTATAAATGGATATGCTTGGTGAATGGAAGATGAAGAATCTTTTAACTTTTCAGAATATAGAATTACTGAAAGAATTTCTCATGGATAAAATTTCAGTTTATCTCAAAACTAGACTATGTGCCAACGTTAAAGACAGCAACCTAATATAAAGCCACTTACATAAATCCCCAAGACTGAGTCTGGCACAAGATTCAAAGTTACACATACTCATATAAATATTTTCTGGTCAGGGGTAAGGGAAGAAAAGTCCTTTCCCCACAGCTTTGAGATGTGTGGCAAGAGGCTTAGATTACATGCAAATTACTCACCTTGAATGAGGCAAAGAGCCAGGGTCAGAAGCATGGGCACTGTGACTGTTTTCATGGTGAAGATGATGTAAGTCAGCTACAAGTCTACTCCGTGCATTGCTCAGCTGGTGCTCCAAGACTGAACTCGTAGAGATGCAGCTCACTTTTTTATATACTGGCACAACTGGTGACACATTCTAAAACCAGTTGGTCAGGCTCATGCTAGATTAATATACCAAACCAAATGACTTCCATCCTTACAGTGCAGTCAGGGTGGCAGACTTGAGCAGATAATGTCTGTTTCTAAGGTATAATGTGTTTTCACAATACCTCCCAAATAAGGCAATAGACCAGATCTAAGGACCCTACACGAAGTTGAAAATTCCATAAACATACAAAACACTGAATTCCTCAGCAACACAGACATAGTACCTCATACACAAATAGGTTTCTTTTTTAAAGATTTATTTTATTTATTTGAAAGACAGAGTTACAGAGAGAGGTAGAGACAGAGAGAGAGGTCTTCCATCCGCTGGTTCACTCCCCAGATGGCCGCAACGGCCGGAGCTGTGCCAATCCGAAGCCAGGAGCCAGGAGCTTCCTCCGGGTCTCCCACACAGATGCAGGGGCCCAAGGACTTGGGCCATCTTCCACTGCTATCCCAGGCCATAGCAGAGAGCTGGATTGGAAGAGTAGCAGCCAGGACTAGAACTGGTGCCTATATGGGATGCCGGTGCTTCAGGCCAGGGCTTTAACCCACTGTGCCACAGCGCCGGCCCCACAAATAAGCTTCTAACTAGGCTTCCTGTGTAAGGGAGAGAGGAGGGCATGAGAAGACAGACTGGTTGTCCCGCAAGTCAGGTACAGATTTAAAGATTTCCACACCTGGAGAGCACTGCTTATACTGAGAACTGAGAATTTCTGTCGCTTCCCTCTGTGGATGTTCTGAAGTATCTGAATTCAGTGTTACAAACTCATAGAGTTGAATGACCCTGAGACAACCTGCAAAATCCCAAAATTGAATACACATGGGGACAGGAACTTGGAGAAGGAGAAATGATGTTCCCAAGAGCACACAGTTTGGATAGAAGAAGCAAAGCCAGCACTCGCAAGACAAGTTTTGCCTTCTTTCCCTTCCATACACTGCTTCACCCTTTTACATTAGGAAGGGCGAAAACTTTGTGAAAACAAAGCTTGTTCAAAACTACTTTTTAAAAATTTTATGTCTCAATGATGTTTTATATTCTAAAACTTAATTCTATACTCTAACCAAACATTATAAAAAGACTCAAAGTTTAGCCTTCCATAGCCCATAACTGTCTAAACTATAGCTTAAAAATTTTTGATTCCATCAGGTTTTCCCTAAATTAAATTGATTCTTGCATTGCCCCACTCTTTAGAATCCCAAGGAAGAAGAATTAAACTATAAAATACAAAGATATATAGTAACATTTTCTATAGAGTTTTCCTTCTCCTTTGTCTCTTTTTCCATTCCACAAACTATACTTCATATCTACCAGTTTATTTCACCCTATCAGCCTAAGAAAGCATCTGAAGAACAATGCCAAGATGACTGAGGCCAGAGCCAGTTTAATTCTACTACTTCTCAAGGTCTCCACATTCATAGATGAAAAGTTACACTTCATGTAAATGAAGGCATTTTCATGGTTATTTGATAAAACTAATCAAGGCAGATCAACTTCAGAATAATGCCAATATTCTGAGAACCATCAAAGTGAGAATGTGTCTCTTTCTGCCCCATAAAATAATTATTTTCCTATAAAAATCAAATTGGAGGCTGGAGTTGTGGCACAGTGGGTAAAGCACAGGCATCCATATGGGAGCTGGTTCATTTCCCAGTTGCTCCACTTCTGATCCAGCTCCCTGCTGATGGCCTGAGAAAGCAATGGAAGATGGCAGAAGTACTTGGGCCCCTGCAATCCACGTGGGAGACCCAGAGGAAGCTCCTGGCTCCTGGCTTTGGCCTGGATCAGCTCTGGCTGATTTCAGCCATCTGGGGAGTGAACCAGAGAATGGATGATCTCTTTTTCCATTAAGTCATAATGGACATTGGTTTTATATCTTATGTGTTTATTTCTTAAAGATGTATTTAGAATGTATTTTGAATTCAGAGTTAGAGAGAAGGAGAGACAGAGTGAAATCTTTCATCTGTTGGCTTACTCCCCAGACAGCCACAAGGGCTATCATTGGGCTAGGCAGAAGCCAGAAGCCAGGAGTTTCATCCAGGTCTCCCATGTGGGTGGCCGGGGCCCAAAAACTTGAGCCATCTTCTGCTGCTTTTCCCAGGGCATTAGCAGGCAGCTGGATGAGAAGCAGAACAGCTGGAACACAAATCGGTGCCCATATGCAGGCAATAACTTTCCCTGCTATGCTATCACGCCGGCCACAGGAAATCTCTTTCTTTCTTTCCTTTCTTTCTTTCTTGACAGGCAGAGTGAACAGTGAGAGAGAGAGAGAGACAGAGAGAAAGGTCTTCCTTTTCTGTTGGTTCACCCCCCAGTGGCCGCTGTGGCCAGCGCACCGCGCTGATCCGAAGCCAGGAGCCAGGTGCTTCTCCTGGTCTCCCATGCGGGTGCAGGGCCCAAGCACTGGGGCCATCCTCCACTGCCCTCCTGGGCCATAGCAGAGAGCTGAACTGGAAGAGGGGCAACCAGGACAGAATCCGGTGCCCAGACTGGGACTAGAACCCGGGGTGCCGGTGCCGCAGGCGGAGGATTACCCTATTGAGCCATGGCGGCACCAGCAGGAAATCTATTTCTAATCTTGTCTTTTCAATTTGAAACGATGAGAGCCAGAGCCAGAGGTAGAAGGCATGAGAGAGAGAGAGAGAGAGAGATACAATCCACCAATCTACCTGTTTACTCCTCAAATCCCCACAATGGTGGGAACTGATGAAAACAGAAACCAGGAAGCCAATCCAAGTCTCCCAAGTGGGTGGCAGGAACAAACTACTGGAGCTATCACTGTTGCCTCTGAAGTCTTTATCAGCACAAAGCTGGAACTGACAGCAGAGCTGGGACTTGAATCCAGGCACTCTGATATGAGACACAGGCATCCCAATCATTACTTAACTGCTATACTAAATACTGACCCAAGGATCCCAATCTTGTCTCACCAATTATTAGCTATGTTGCCTTGAGGAAGTCACTTATTTTCCCCGAGCCTCAGTCTGCTAATATATAAAACAGAGATAGTAATATCTACATTGTACAATTTTACAAGTTTTAGAATTCATATATGTCTGTCTGTCTGTGTGTGCCTGCAATGCTTAGAACAACACCAAGTACTTGTGATAAGCTTTACAGTTAATGACAGCTGATCTTTCATTTTATAATAATAATGATTATCCTAAATAATTTCTAAGATTATAAGGAAAGTCAACATCTCTCTCTCTTTTTTTTTTTTTTTTTTTTTTTTTTTTTTTTTTTTTTGACAGGCAGAGTGGACAGTGAGAGAGAAAGACAGAGAGAAAGGTCTTCCCTTTGCTGTTGGTTCACCCTCCAATGGCCGCTGCGGCCGGTGCACCGCACTGATCCGATGGCAGGAGCCAGGAGCCAGGTGCTTCTCCTGGTCTCCCATGGGGTGCAGGGCCCAAGCACTTGGGCCATCCTCCACTGCACTCCCTGGCCACAGCAGAGAGCTGGCCTGGAAGAGGGGCAACGGGGACAGAATCCGGCGCCCCGACCGGGACTAGAACCCAGTGTGCCGGCGCCGTAAGGTGGAGGATTAGCCTACTGAGCCGCGGAGCCGGCGGGAAGTCAACATCTCTTGAACATGGATCATAACAGATTTTAAGGTTATTCAGTGTAAAGTAACTCCCTTATCATGTTCTGAAATAAAATTAAAACAGAATAATAGATGTTACCTTTTTTGATTTTGTAACTGTATTCTAAATTACACTGCCTAAAACAAATCAAACCATTAACTGCTTAAAATCTACCAAATCAGTGCTGGGTTTCAACCATCATTGATTCCTTGTACCTTTCTATAAAAATCTCTTCTAGATATTGATATTCTAATATTTTTAACCTTCATCATTCCTTTCAGAACATATGAAATGAGACGCAACCACATACTCCATAATTACGATACAAAAGTTTAATGCCCAACAATAGAATTGGTGACTGTGTAACATGCTCTGATGATCCCATATCTAACTCAAATGGACAGTATTCCCAGGTGTGGAAATGGTGTTGGGGTGGAACACAAGAACCAACAGATGACTGCCTCTCTCAAGAATCTCTGTTATGAGGAAAGGTTGAAGGAGTCAGTTTCCTTATTACTGGCAAAGAACTCACTAACACACAGAACCTACTGAAATGATGAATAAGAGGTTTGGAACTGATAACTATCTCCCAGAGGAAAAAGTGGCCAAAAGAAGATTCAAGGAGCACCCCTAATGTTGGAAGTTCCTGTCAGCTGGCTCCTGTAAATAGGGTTTTTCCTCTATTTCATTTAGGGAATGATGTAAATCCAGAGAAGATTCATCACACACTCTGCTAATCACTCCTCATTTCTAAAAACCATCACAAATATTAAATTTAGATGAATGGGATTGAAGTATTTTAGACACCGGGTTTGGATCAGAATTAGGTTAACAAAGTACTTTTCTCAAATTCAAAATTCTATCTTGATTATCCGATCCTTCAATTATTCCTCAAATATCTATATCCCTCTTTCCTCTCATAAGAAAGAAGTGACGTCAGCTAACAAAAATGAAATACTTAACAATCCTACATATTTATTAAGTGGCCTAGAATCTAAACTCACAGAGGGGAAAGGAATGAGAAAATTACAAAGCAAGCAAGATTACTGTAGACCAGTTACATTACTGAACTCAAATTTTGGATTCTCTTTCTTTCTAAGCAAGATTCTTGATGTGATAATTGTTAATTACTAAATATAGTCTTTTGCTATTAAATTGCTTTCCACAGTTTTCAAAACAATTTGCATTTCATTATATTTCTTGATTTGTTTATGCAATTTTGTGAGGTAACAAAGAAGTTATTATTATCCTTTCCTTACATGTCAAAAATAATACCATTAAAGAAATCTAGAGAAGGAACTTACTTGGATACTTGTCTCAGTTTTGATATTTTCTTATCTTTTATAGTCTTAAGAATTCAGACAATATAGTGCTTTAGACTAGGCACAGCATTGTAACAGCAATGTCTTTTTTCCCTCTAATCTTCTGCTTGCTCTCTCCCTGACCCCGACATGCATGCAAACATACACACACCGTACCTTCATAATTACTTGCACAAAAAAGGTTTGTCATGACCATTCATGGCTGAAAAGTATTCAGACTATCCCTGACTTAAGATGGTTTGACTTATAGTTTTTCGATTTTATGATGGTTGTAAAATATACCCATATAACTATTATTTCACTTTTTTTTTTTTTTGACAGGCAGAGTGGACAGTGAGAGAGAGAGAGACAGAGAGAAAGGTCTTCCTTTGCCGTTGGTTCACCCTCCAATGGCCGCCGCGGCCGGCGCACTGCGCTGATCCGAAGCCAGGAGCCAGGTCTTTCTCCTGGTCTCCCATGCGGGTGCAGGGCCCAAGCACTGCACTCCCGGGCCATAGTAGAGAGCTGGCCTGGAAGAGGGGCAACGGGGACAGAATCCGGCGCCCCAACCGGGACTAGAACCCGGTGTGCTGGCGCCGCAAGGCGGAGGATTAGCCTATTGAGCCATATTATTTCACTTTTAATATTTAAAACTACATAATGCATTAAACATTTTAATGTAAGATATGCATTATGTTAGACGTTTTTGGCGAACTTGAGCTAGTGTAAATCCTTGAACATTTAAGGTAGATTAGGCTAAGTTATCAAGTTTTGTAGTTTAGGTTTACTAAATGCATTTCTGATTTACAATATTTTACATTTTTGACAGGTTTATCAGGACATAATCTCACTGTCAATAGAGGAGCACCTGTACTTCAATAGAACTTGGAAGATAAAATAATTTCATTTTTATTTTGTGAATTTTTAATTCCCTTCCCTGTAATTCTAATATTCCCCCATCAAATCAATGAATTTATTTTCTATAGATATTTTCTATTTTTATCTATAAAAGACACTAACTGGAAAACAGCCTTGATCCATCTTGTTATCTCCAAATACTCCACCAACAACAAGCACTCCATTCCCTCCATGAAAATTCCTTTCTGTTTGTCTGCATAGACTAAGAAAATATAGAGATAAGCATCAGATTTTATCTAAGAATAGAATGGGATGGGCCCTGTTTATTTACTGAGTATTTAGACTGCTAATTATAGATTTAATTGTTGCTTTTATTAGATTAGGACTAAGAAAACAGGAACATTTTAGTATCTAATATTTAACTGTATTAAGCTATATATATGAGGCTATTGCGTTTGGTTCTTTAAAATAACATCCAGCTTCTTTTTTTAAAAAAAGATTTATTTATTTATTTGAAAGTCAGAATTACACAGAAAGAAGAGAGGCAGATTGAGAGAGAGAGAGAGAGAGGTCTTCCATCAGCTGATTCACTCCCCAGTTGGCCACAATGGCTGGAGCTGGGCTAATCCGAAGCCAGGAGCCAGGAGCTTTTTCTGGGTCTCCCACATGGGTACAGGGGCCCAAGGACTTGGGCCATCTTCTACTGCTCTCCCAGGCCATAGCAGAGAGCTGGATCGGAAGTGGAGCAGCTGGGACTCAAACCAGCGCCCATACGGGATGCTGGCACTGCAGGTGGCGGCTTTACCCACTATGCCACAGCGCAGGCCCCAATAACATCCAGTTTCATAAAGATGAACCCTTGATATATAAATCTGTACTGTCAATCATCTGAACATTTAGTACATTCAGTTGGTGGAGCTACAGTTCCTCAAAAAAAAAAAAAAATCAAAAGGAATTAATTCTGAAGTAACACAGAGTATACTGAATTTTTCAAAAGAACATCAGACATTTTACATATGTAATATGTATACGGTTGTGAGTACATAGTTTTCAAGAACAAAACTGTTAGATTTATGAACAACAGTATGGAAAGATTATCTATCTTGCTAAAAAATGTGAATAATATAAAATTTGCTTACTGCTTTGTGTGCTTAGAGCAAGACAAAAGAAATACAAAAGGTAAGTATTAATTCATTTTTTTCTTATAGGTAATGAAATTGAGGTTGGGTGACTTTTTAAAAAAAATATTTATTTGAAAGGCAGAGTTATAGAGAAGGAGGTAGGGGGAGAGGGAGAGGGAGGAAGGGAGGGGAGAGAGAGAGAGAGAGAGGAGAGAGAGGGAGGTCTTTCATCCATTTGTTCACTCCCCAAATGGCTAGATGGCTGGGTCTGGGCCAGGGAGAAATCAGGAGCCTTGAACTCCATCTGGGTCTCTCACATGGGTGGCAGGAGCCCAAGCACTTTGGCATGTGCATTAGCAAGGAGTTAGATTGGAAATGGAACATACTGGCCTCAACAGGATTATGTGGGACACCAGCATCGAAGGCAGCAGCTTAACCTGCTATGCCACAACACTGGATACGTGGGTGGGTGAGACTCTAACTTTCCCATCTGCAACTGATTTATCTCAGGCACTCACTACCACAGGCTGAATTGTGTTCCTTTCATATTAGCCCCCAGTTCCTCAGAGAGTGTAATTAGAGACAGAACCATTCAAATGCTGCTTAAGCTAAAATGAGGCTGTTAGGATAGGTCCTAACTTAAACTGACTGCTGTCCTTATAACAAGGGGAAATTTGGACACGCAGGACAGACAGCAGGGAAGAGTGCACAGGACAAAGAGCATGGAAGGACACAGGAAGAAGGTAGCCGTAACAAACCAAGGAAAGAGGCTTCAGAAGAAACACAACATGCAAACACTTTGGATGTAGAATTCTAGCCTCCTGAACTGTTAGGACATAGGTTTCTGTCGTTTAGGTCACCTGTATGTGGTATTTTATTATGGCAGCCTTAGCAAAGTATATGCATATATTCACTGTATGTACTGACACTGGAGCATACTTGCCCACTGGTATAGACACAGGGCCAGTGTTGTGACATAACAGGTAAAGTCACTGATCACCTGAGGCTTTTACCATGTGCTCCCAAGGCTATGGAAGCCTTTTGTGACCACAAACTCCATCAGTATTTGGACAAGGCCATAAGCAAAGTGGGTGGCATCTCATATGGGCCCTGATCCAAGTCTCAGCTCCTCCACTTCTGATTCAGCTCCCTTTAATATGCGTGGGAAAGCAGTGAAGGATAGCCCAAGTGCTTGGACCCCTGCATTCACACAATGTGGGAGATCCAGAGGAGGCTCCTGGTTTGGGTCTGGCCCAGCCTTGGCCTTTTTTTTTTTTAATTAAAGCTTTATTTAATGAATGCAAATTTCATTGGTACAACTTTAGGAATATACTGGTTCTTCCTCCCATATTTGCCCTTCCACTCCCACTCCTGTCCCACCTCCTACTCCCTCTACCATCCCATTCTTCATTAAGGTTCATTATTAGTTTAACTTTATACACAGAAGACCAACTCCATACTAAGTAAAGATTTCAACAATTAGCACCCATGCCCCCACACACAACACATAAAGTACTGTATGAGAACAAGTTTTGCAGTCAATTCTCATAGTACAACTTGTTAAGGACAAAGGTGCTACATGGGGGGTAAGTGCACAGTGACTCCTGTTGTTAATTTAACAATTAGCACTCTTAGCACTCTTATTTATGACGTCAGTGATCCCTGAGGCTTTTGCCATGTGCTCCCAAGGCTATGGAAGCCTTCTGTGACCACAAACTCCATCAGTATTTGGACAAGGCCATAAGCAAAGTAGAAGTTTTCTCCTCCCTTTAGAGAAAAGTACATCTTTCTTTGATGGCCCCTTCTTTCCACTGGACTCTCACTCACAGAGATCCTTCGTGTAGGATATTTTTTGCCACAGCGTCTTGGCTTTCCATGTCTGAAAGACTCTCATGGACTTTACAGCCATATCTGAAAGCCTAAAGGGCTGATTCTGAGGTCAGAGTGTTACTTAAAGTGATTGTCATTCTATAACTCTGCTGTGCGGACTGCTTTCCATGTTGGACATTCCCTCCTTTTTAATTCTATTATTATTACCAGGCACTTGATGCTATTTATATGATCTCTTTAACACTTAATCCTATCTATATGTTCACTTTAACACTTAATATGATCACTTTAACAATTAAGATGGCATTTTTACCAACAATTTTAATGCAGTCCTGGCCTTTGCAGCTGTTTGCGGAGTGAACCAGTGTATGGCAGATCCCTCTGTGTTTCTTTCTCTCTCTCTCTCACTGTGCCTTTAAAACACATACAAAATATATCTTTTTAAAAAATATATGGACATGATATAGTTGAAGATTCAGTCGTAAATAGGTTGGTTTCCCTTTAAGTAAGCATCACACTAAGATGATGAACCTGTAGAACAGTGTCAAAGAGAAATGGAGCTGGTCATGTGCTAAGAGTGGCAAGACAGGTTGCTACAGTAGGGGAAAGAAACATCAGTACAGTTCAGCTGGTGTATGGCTCAGTTTAGATACAGACAAAAAAAAAGGGGCCGGTGCTGTGGTGCAGTGGGTTAATGCCCTGGCCTGAGGCGCTGGCATCCCATGTGGGCGCCGGTTTGAGACCCGGCTGCTCCACTTCCTGTCCAGCTCTCTGCTGTGGCCCAGGAGAGCAGTGGAGGATGGCCCAAGTCCTTGGGCCCCTGCACCCATGTGAGATACCCGGAGGAAGTTCCTGGCTCCTTGCTTTGGATCAGCTCCGGCCCTTGCGGCCATCTGGACAGTGAACCATCGGATGGAAGACCTCTCTCTCTCTCTCTGCCTCTCCTCTCTCTGTGTAACTCTGACTTTTGAATAAATAAATAAATCTTTAAAAAAAATTTAAAAACAAAAAAACAAACAAACAAAAAAGCAGGAGGCGTTTTTTAATGCTGGGGTGTGCTGTAGGAAAGGTAATGAAGGGTGCTGGAAGGAAGGTAGATCATTGTGTTTTCTGTTGACCATTATTGAACTTAGATGCCAAGCTTCCCTCAGGGAAGGAGAGACAGAGGCCCTATCCTTGATGAGCCCCTTTGAAAGGGATGGCTGTCAGATCTTTGAGGAAGACTATTCTGAAGTGCAGATTTACATTTCAAAGGTGTAGAGAAACGGTTTACAATTGCAAATTTTCTAAAGTAAAAGCTTTGAGAAATGGCAGGTCAAAGGTCCAGAGCCAGGTTTTGGCTGAAACAAAGAATTCTTAGGAAAGCAAGGAGCTTTCTCTGGCAGAAAGTTAGGTGGCTGGTGTGAGGGTGTGTTTGTCATGCCATTGCCATGTTCTTGAGCTGTTAGAAACTCCTTTAGTGTTTGTTCAGTTCCCTTAGTGTGAAGCAGAAAGATAAAATAACCCCTGCTGACAGTTTGCAGTTCTCATAAGTCAAGGTTAAAGGCCTGGTTAAGGAAAAGGCTGAGAGGATCCTCATTAGTGTTTGGTCAAAAACTATTCCTGCCATGAGATAAAGTAGAACACAAACTAACATTAATAAACGTTCAGGACAGAGTTCACATGTTTGCTTCTGTTACTTCCTGATTGGTCTCCTTGTGCAGATCTTATCTTTTCCATTCAAAAGGGCCCTTGATTGTCATTTTTGATGTCCTTCAATAATGGTGGAATACAGCAGGACAGATGCCCCTACTGTCCCGGCCTGAGTACAAACACCATCTGCTCACTTTCCATGATGCTCTTTCTCATCCTTAAAGCATATTGCGTATTCCTTTGTGGAAGAACTATTTCTTTCTTGGCTCACCTATCTACTGGCTTGTAAGATTCAACTCAGACTTTTCCTTCCCAGAGAATCCTTCCCTGACCCTCTCATACAGGATTCCTTCTCTACTCCTGGGTACTCTTTCTACTTCCATATGTTGTACTTATGACACAGTCTTGCAATTGCCCATTAACTGTATCTCCAATTAGATAAATACTTTTTAAATAACAAATGAATGAATGAGTAAAAACTAGTTCCTGAAACTGGAATTCCATTCTATCACTTATAACAAATTTCCACAACTGTTTTTTTGGAACTGAATTGTTTAAGAAAGAAAACTAGAATAAAGGGAAGGTAACAGATACTTAAAGATGCTCAGGGACTCACATCAGCTCATGTTATTAGAGCAGGCAAACAGGTAGATGAGCCCAGATGAGTAGATTAGAGTAGAGCCCAGAGGCCCGGGAAAGTCTCAAGGACAGTTCATATCTTAACAACTGGAAAACGTGTGCAAAATGTCTCAGAAAAGTCAACCTCACTGTTAGCCATTGAAGGGTTAAAAAGTTAAAAGCCGCTCCCCACCACCTCCTCTGGTGAACTTTCCTGACCTCGTTAGACTTGCTCTGCATAGCCATTCTCTATAAAGTTAATTAGTCAGTAAATTACCCCAATGTGAGCATAACCTTAGTTTCACCTAAGTAAGATAGAAGAAGTCACCGTATATCTCTTTGCCTCCTGGAACCCTGACCCCACCATGTGTCCCTTATCGCCATTCAGCTGCATTCCTAGGTATCATCAAGGCAGTTCCTGCAACCTTGTTATGTTTGTTGTGTGGCCCTCCCTTTTGGCTTTTTGATACTCCCTGTATAGGCCATATGGTTCTCTGAGGTCTAATCAGGCCCTTACTCGATATCCTGTACTCCCTGTATTCATAAATCAACTGGTTGTAAAATCACTTAACTTGTATCAATTGTTTACTCTATACCTCTGTCTGATCTATGCAATGATTGATTTTCTTTGTTTAAACGTGTATAAAAACCCCAACCCAAGACTATTTGGGGCCGCTCGCCTGTACTGGGACAGGGGCCCCGACATGTCGGATCATCAATAAACCTTACCCTTTGTTAATTGCATGAGAGAAGGTCTCTTGGAGCGTTTTTTGGGGTGGCAAGAGCAATCCAACTCTAACACCATATCCTCATGGTGATTGCAATCAGAACTCCTCTGAAGAATCACCATGATGATCCAAAAGGAGGTTGTTAGAATAAAGGTGGCACCCCTATTCCAGGAAAACCTCACCCTACTCCTAGAACTCTCCTCCCTATCTCATGAATATCCCACCCCTCATTAGAAGATAAAGGAAAAACCTCCTCAGACCCTTGGGGCACATCTCTTCAACCAGAGCCTGCCTGTTCCCTTGCTCTTGGGAGTGTGCTTTCGCTTACAATAAACTTGCTTGCTCAATTAAAATTGAACCCTGACACATTCTAGAATTCTTTCTTGTGGCATCATCAAGAACCTGGACTCATTTTCTAGTAATAACATGACTTCTAAATAGCCAAGCTAAAATTCGCATCTAGATCTCAAAATTCAAAAATTAGTAATGTGCCAAGTGAAACAGTACTGACCATTGTGTCATTCCACAACCTCGATTCATTAGACAGAGATAGAAAAAGAACAAGAGAATAAGAATAAAGTCCGAGAATTCTCAGGCGTGAAATCAAATTGCTAAAATGTGATTTTAAAGCCTAAAAATATGAGCCTAAATTTGAGAAAATGTTGGCATTCCAGATGGATTCCATAATGCTCTCCTATGAACACCACAAATATTTACTACACTTGCTTGACACTGTGCAGGAGTTACCAATCAGTACTAAAACTTGTGAATAAAACAGACAGAATTTCTGATCTCTAAGAGATTATAATCTAGTAGAAGAGAGGGAAAGATAATCAAACACTGCTCAGTTGAATCTGCCAAAAAAACTTTTAAGATGTTTACAGAGAAAAGCGAGAGCAAAACAGAGGGATTCCCAGATGAAATTAGGTTCAACTATTTAAAAATATGAGCTGTTATTAGTTGGTGAAAACCAGCTAAAATGGAAGCAATAGTATTCCTTACATGTAAAAAGAAGAAAGCACTCCCTTACAAGAAACTAGAGTACAACCAAAGAGCAAAAAAATGAGGGAGACAGTAGTAGGAATTGTGACTGGTCAAGGAGTAGACAAATGTATAATCCATCATTAAGGACAATTTTGCATTTATCATAAAAACAATTTGAAGACACAATCTGATAATCGTTTTGATGGGGGACATGTAATTTAAATAATCCTACTAGCAACTTGCCTGAAATCTTATTTAAACCCTTTTACATTTTTATAATTTAATAAATATTTTTTTGTCCTCAATCCAATAGATTTTTTTGGTTCAAACACATAACCAGGCAAAGACGTAATTTGTGTAAGCCAATATACATAGGTGGAGTGGGCAATATATACATATAGAAAAGTTAATTTGCATCCTTAGAAATGTATAGCCACATCTATCTGAAAAATTCAGCTTATTGGAGTGTCATTTCTTAAATAATAATGAGAACCAAAGTTTTACCTTGGTAATTTTTTCTTTCTGATATTTTTATTTTACCAACTAAATCATCCACTGTGTAACCCATTACTTCATTAGTTATCTAACACTCCTAGAGCACCAGAGATTTACATTAAAATTAAGTATGAAAATTACTTTTGAATATAAAAATTATTTCATATTTAGCAGATTTTTGTTTAACTGGAGCATCACTTCCCATGTGATATTAATGCATTCCATCATTAAATACTGACTGTAAAGCTGCACAATTATTTTTACAAGTTTTTTCACAGAAAATAAACTTTAAAAATATATTATTTATTCATATGAGAGGGAGAGAGAGGGAGAGTAAGGGAGAAAGAGAGAGAGAGAGCGCGCAAGTGAGCAGTCATCCACTGGTTCACTCTCCATATAATCTCTGCTTCTCTCTCTGTTGCTCTGCCTTTTGAATAAATTTTAAAAAGGATATTTATAGAAATAAAAAAAATCCTACCCAATAACTTAAAACTGATTTCTTTGTTAATTGAAAGCAAACTATTCACATAATTCATAAATTAAAATATACTATATGTGGTGTTCAATTTAAATTACTAGGCATGCTGGGAAGCAAGAAAATGTGACTCATGGAGAACAACTGATCAATCAATCAGAACTGACTCAAAAGTATTATGGACATTAGAATTATTAGAGAAGGACACTAAAACAGTTATTATGACAATGTTTCATGTGCTTGAAATACAAAACAGAAATTACGCTTTGAGTATGAAATAAAAAATATATTGCATAGGATAAACTACAAATCTTAACTTATAAAAGATAATGAATTTTAGGGGCCGGCGTTGTGGTACAGTGGGTTAAAGCCCTGGCCTGAAGTGCCAGTATCCCATATGAGAACCGGTTCAAGTCCCAGCTGCTCCGCTTCCAATCCAGCTCTCTGCTGTGGCCTGGGAAAGCAGTAGAAGATGGCCCAAGTCCTTGGGCCCCTGCACTCATGCGGAAGACCTGGAAGAAGCTCCTGGCTCCTGGCTTCAGATCAGTGCAGCTCCGGCCGTTGCAGTCAATTGGGGAGTGAATCATCGGATGGAAGACCTCTCTCCCTCTCTCTCTCTCTGCATCTCCTCTATCTGTGTAACTCTTTCAAATAAATAAATAAATAAATCTTTAAAAAAAAGATAATGAATTTTTAAAAAATGTATTTGGTAGAGTTATAGACAGTGAAAGAGAGAGACAGAGAAAGGTCCTCCTTCTGTTGGTTCACTCCCAAACTCCCATGGCTGGCGCTGCACCAATCTGAAGCCAGGAGCCAGGTGCCCCCTCCTGGTCTCCCATGTGGGTGCAGGGGCCCAAGCACCTGGGCCATCCTTCACTGACACCCCCCCCCCCCCCCCCGGCCGAGGCCACAGCAGAAAGCTGGACTGGAAGAAGAACAACTGGGACTAGAACCCAGCACCCTCCGCAGGCGGAGGATTAACCAAATGAGCCACAGCACTGGCCCCATAAAGATAACAAATTTTTTTTTTTTTTGACAGGCAGAGTGGACAGTGAGAGAGAGAGAGACAGAGAGAAAGGTCTTCCTTTTGCCGTTGGTTCACCCTCCAACAGCCGCCGCGGCCAGCGCGCTGCAGCCGGCGCACCGCGCTGATCCGATGGCAGGAACCAGGTGCTTCTCCTGGTCTCCCATGGGGTGCAGGGCCCAAGGACTTGGGCCATCCTCCACTGCACTCCTTGGCCACAGCAGAGAGCTGGCCTGGAAGAGGGGCAACCGGGACAGAATCCAGTGCCCCGACCGGGACTAGAACCCGGTGTGCCGGTGCCGCAAGGCGGAAGATTAGCCTAGTGAGCCGCGGCGCCGGCCAAAGATAACGAATTTTAAGACATATAATACAAACTATCCCAAACAAAACAGAGCAAAAAAACCCCCAAAATATTAGCAAGCTGTAGAACAACTGCTATCAAACTACTATACTAGTAGGATCCCTGAAGATGGGCCTAGAGACACAACCAACCAACTCTGGAAGTGAAAATATCCAGTTTTCCAAAGTATAAATTGACAGGTCCAAGATTCTCAATGAATCCCAAGTACACACCTCCCCCCCCTGACACACACAATGTGAAGAAACCATACCAAAGTGCATCATTGTCAAATTGTTCAAAAACAGCAAGATTAAAACAAAAACAAAAACCAAGTAAAAAACTTAAGGTAAGGAATGGATTTCATTATACAGGAGTCATAAGGATTAGATGAATAGAACTCTTTTTGGAAAAGAAGGTAAGTACAAAGACAGTGAACCAATGCTTTTAAAAGAAACAACAACAACAATAACAACAAAACCCATCAACCTAGAATTTTAAGTCCAGTGGTGAAATAATCTTCAGGAAATGGAGGTGACAAAGAATTTTCACATATGAAAGTTAAAAGAATTCATTGCTTACTATCTATGTGTTCTGGAAAAAAGAAAAAAATTTCAGGCAGAAGGTAAAAAGTATATCAGACAAAAATATGGATCCACACAAAGGAAAGGAAATCACCAGGAAGGGTAACCACATGAATAAATGCATCTGAAAATTTTATTCCTTAAATTCTTTAAAAATGCTTTATACGATTAAAACAACAACAGTTTTATAGATAGGCAGCTAACAAAACAGAAACAATCATCATAGAAATGTCAGTCTGCAGCTATTTGTAACTCATCCAAAAGAAAAAGAGGAAAAGGGAAACAAAAATGGAGATGTACAAAATATCATATGGCAGAATCAAATTTGATCTTATTAGTAATCTATATAATATATAAATTCATTTTATGTAAATCACATGAATGCTAAATATAAACACATGTTATATGTAAATGTATTATAAATAAAAATTTCATGTAGATATATAAATTAAAAGATTGTCAGATTAGAAAGAAAAATTAAGACCAACCATCTACTGCCTACAAGTAAACACTTGAAATATAAAGACATTAAGGAGTTAAAAGAATGGGAAAAGACATATAATTCTAACATTAGTGAAAAGAAAGAATGAGTGGCTCTATTAAAATCTGACAAAATAGATTTCAGAGCAGGCAACAGCACCATAAAGACAATCATTTCATCGTGATAGAAAGGATCAGTTCACCAAGGGGTCATTCAAATTGCAAATGGTTTGTATCTAATAAACGAGTATACAAGAAATCTAAAAATTGAGTAAGGGAGTATTTTCCATTGATTGTTTTGTTAATTGAAAACAAAGCATTCACATAATTCATACTCACACAGAATTCATAGTAGCTCTATATAACTCACTTTAATCATGAATTAGTATCTTTTGGCATTTCAAACGCTTAGAAAGAACTTGAAATTCTTCATGATCAAGCAGAAAAAAAAATTTAGTTTTTGTCCATGGAATCTAAGAAACCAAAACTAGAATCTCATTGAAGTCAGAGGCAGCTATGCCTCCACTGAAAGGAATGGCTCTCAAATAAAGAATAAAGACAAATGCACTGCTATACCTGCGATAACACAGGTAAATCTCAACAGCATTATTCTGAGACAAAGAAGTCAGATATAAAGTATTACTTACTTTATGAATCCATTTATATAACATTTTTTAAATGACAACATTTTAGGGGCTCAAGTCAGATCAGTGATTGCCAGGGGCTGAGGATCAGCAAGAGCTTGACTACAAAGATGCACACAGGAACTATTTAGGGTGCTGGAATTATTCCAGCTCTCAACTGCGCTGGTGCTTATGTAAGTGCTCATGTCTGCCAAAACTCATGTAACTGCACATCCAAAATTGCAAATTTTGTTTTTATAGAACTTACCTCAATAAGCCCGACTTGAGAAAAACAACTCATTCAATATCATATTAATTTTAAGGCATTTATATAGGTATATAATATTTAAATTAGGATACATACATATATATATATATATATATAAAAATCCCTCCAAATCCTAGCCTTTGTTATTTCTTACGGGTGGCTAGAATTGTACATGAGTATGATAATTTTTTTTTTAACTTTTGTTGACTGATAAGTTTTCTGCACAAAGTGGGCATTATTTTTAAGAACAATGCCATTATTTTTAAGAACAAGAATGCCATTTTAAAGAAAGCAGTTAGAGGAGCTGGCACCGTGGCTCACTTGGTTATTCCTCTGCCCGTGGCGCCGGCATCCCATATGGGTACTGGGTTCTAGTCCCGTTTGCTCCTCTTCCAGTCCAGCTCTCTGCTGTGGCCCAGGAGGGCAGTAGAGGATGGCCCAAGTGCTTGGGCTCCTGCACCCACATGGGAGACCAGGAAGAAGCTCCTGGCTCCTGGCTTTGGATTGGTACAGCGCGCCGGCCATAGTGGCCATTTGGGGAGTGAACCAATGGAAAGGAAGACCTTTCGCTCTCTCTCTCTCACTGTCTATAACTCTACCTGTCAAGTAAAAAAAAAAAAAAATATATATATATATATATAAAGAAAGCAGTTAGATATTTTCAGGGCTGGCTAGTACACTGAAATTCATCCAGTCTCCTTCCTTCACCACCCACCACCAGTATTGGTCAGCATTCTCCAGAGAAACACAACTAATAGAATGTATACAAACAAAAGTTTCTTGGGGAATTGGTTCACACAAGCCCAGATGCTGAAAAGTTTCACAACAGGCCATCTGGAAGGTGGTGCACCAGAGAAGTACACTATCATGGTTCAATCCGAGAAGCTGAACGCCTCAGAACCAGGCAGGTCAACCATGCAGCCTCCATCTTGGATTGAAGGCCTTACAGCACTGGTGCATTCCCAGAGTGCAAAGACAAAAGAACTTGTTGTCTGATAAATAAGAGCAGCACCCTACTCCAGAAAGAATTTCCCCCTTCTACTTTCCTGCCCCATGGAACTCCCTTGCCAAGTGGATGGTAGCCACCCGCATCAAGAATGGGCCTTCCCAGCTCAGTTTGCAGACCCTGAACATGCCACCTTCTCTGGGTTTACCTAGGCAGACACACCCAGAAGGAATGCTCCCTAGGTATCCCTTAGACCAGTCAAGCTGACACTCTATCACGAAGATACAAAGGTAAGGCAAATAGAACGACTTTTCCTAAAATAAGTTAGACACGCCACCTTTCCCTGAGCTGTGGGGATTCATCCTTCATGATTTCATCCTTCTAAAACTACTGCAAATAAAGTGTTTGAAGAATTTTCTGGACTATCCTCTACCAGTAGATCCAGTAAGTACCTGGACAGGGAAGAGCTCTGTGCCAATCTGCACCACAGAAGACCATTAACTTGTTGAAAATGTGTGTCTTGCTGGTATTTGACATCAGGAAAATCATGGAAAGAGAATCAACCACTTGACAGGATTGTTGAGCAGACTGGAATGACTGCGAAACTGAAGTAACTATGATTGGTGCCAGCAGATCAAGTCATGGGTTATGAAGAACTTGAGAACCAGAAGTAAATATAACTTAGGAGATAATTGTTGAGCTTTAGAACAATACTATCCAAATTTAAATATAAACTCTTTTGCTGTGGGAAGCTGTGAAATTTACTTAAATTCAATATCTCAATTTCTTCACCCACTAAACTGATAATTGTAATAGTGATGGTCAGGAGGATAAATGAGATAATTTGTGGAAAGCCTTTAAAGGTATCTGGCACAGGTGGAGGGCTCAATGTTAGTTGTTATCAAAAGTCTCTTATGTTAGCCTGTTGGTTATACTGAATTAGAAATAACAATGGAAGCACTCATCTCTAGGTTTCTTGTAGTACTGAATATTTTGTGGAAAGTGCCAAAAACAAAAAGCTTAATTTTCAGGAACAAGTAACCTTCAGGCTAGAGGAGTTATTTACTTGTTAGTGCTCCTTCCTTTTGACAGCTTATTGTCCTCCAGGTGGTAAGTCCTTTGCAAGGAATTAGGTCATCATAATGAATGGTCACACATGGTTGGATAAACTGACAGGTCATCTGATACATTTAAAAAAAGATATCTTTGCAAACAGAATAGAAAAATCAAAAATCTTAACTGTTTAAACATTTTTTTCCTCTTTACAAAGAGGAAATGTATCATATACTGAAGGAAAAAAAATGTCTTTTCTTTCTGCCATCAGTCCATCTCAAACCTCTAAGTTGCCATCATGGTCATAAATGTAGTCAGAGTAGTATATGATGTGGAATTATGAAGTCTGCATTTTAATTCCAGGCTTCACTTTTAGCTGATACTGTGAGAACACAATGAATTCCTAACTTATTCATAAGGTGAGGCATGGTGGGAAATAGAAAGTGGAGATCATAAAAGGTAGACAAATTAAACTGTACTCATCAAATATATCAGCTAATGTAATAAAATATTGTCTTTGCAGACAGCTGAACCCGAAATCTATCATAATGAGTTAACTGGTAACTTCTTTGAGCAGAATACTTCATCTTTAAGTTATGTAGGGAACAGCTATGAAACAAAGTAAATAAAAAAATGAGATTTGGAGTCAAAAGACTGGACCCCTCAGTCTGTTTGCGTGATATCAGACACACTTTTTTATTTTTTTATTTACTTCTCTGAGCCCACTTTGTCATTTATAAAATATAAATAATAATGCCACCTACCTATCAGTTTTGCTGTGAAGATACAATTAAAGTATATAAGTAGAAGGAGAAGCTAGTCACTGTTGCTGATATACTAAGGTTTTATTCTTGTGTATACCAAGCTACCTGTACTCTAACCTTTCTCAGGTGGACTCACTTATAAGGCTAGCTAAGTACATTTTGTTCTCAAAAAAGGTGGAGAAGGTTAGGAGGGAAGAGTTGACACTTTTCTTTTTACCATTAGATTACTTTATTTAATTTTTTTTAAACTAAATTGAGTCCTTAAAAAATACAAAGTGTTGCCACCTGGGTGTGGCTGTACTGTAAGATGTCACGCTCTGAGGGTGGCTGGTGGCGGTACCAGGCCAAATCCATTGTGGGTGTGGAGACATAACCAGAATGCAAGTATCACTCCACCCTGTTGTCATGTTGCCTAATTAGCTGGTGTGTGGAAAACAACCCTTGGGAGTCGAAGTAATCTTTCAGCTTTGAGTTGTGATGCAATGGAAAAATGGCAGCCTACTTAGGGGGGAATGCCAAATATGCCATGACATCCGTTTTTATAGGGGTCTGACCTATACAATTCCTATGGAAGTTTGCCTTTGATTCCTTGTCCACACGGCCTACATTTCTGAACTCAACAGAACGTACCCATGGGACCAAAACTTCCAAGCCCCAGACTGCTGTCCTGGGTGGGGGGCAGTAATCAATATTATTTTGGGAAAAAATAGATGCCTTTTTCAAATCTTTCTCCCTCCATTTCTCCTTAAGCAGTGAGGATGAATATAGGGATAAGCCCTGTGGGACAAGGAAAAAAAAAAAAAAAGGAAGATGTTTTAAGTTTCTCTCTAACAAGAAAACACACTCACCACTTTGGAGTGTTGTTCTCTGAGAGAGTTCAAAACCCAATGAATTAGGTATAGAGTTATGCATGATCACAAACTTACCCTAGCCTTTGAACTAGAATGGACATATTCCGTATGTTCAATTATTTTCATTTTATCAATGAGACCTGAGAAGGAGAAGTTATTGATTTAAGGACAGATAACTAGAAAGTGGCAACACTGGAACTCATTCCAGTTCTCTTGACTCCAGGTTCTTCTGTGTACTTTTCCCAAACTTCTTTTTCATTCATTCACTCCTGCCTGAGTTGGGGCTTAATTCTTTTTTCATCACCCTGTATTCCAGGGAACAAACCCAGACTCATTTCAAATAGAGCAGCTTATTTAATGGGTTTAACTTCTAGTTTACATTTTTATAACTTTACTGTCCTCCACTGGCTCTCAATGGTAGGCAGTTGTGCCCCCTCAGGGGATATGTGGCAATGTGTAGAGATCTGTTTGCTTGTTGCAACTGAAGAAGTGCTATGGCAACTGGGGAAAAGTGAGCCGGGATGTGCTAAACCTTCCACAAGGCACAAAACAAAAAACCATCCAATTGAAAATGCCAATAAAGAGGATCAGAAACCCTGCTGCTCTAGGTTTTAGTTCCAAAGTTGCTAAATTTGTGACTAGACAGTTGATTCTGTAACAAAGAACTCTGCTGTGATAATTAAAGGGGATATAGGTATGACCAAAAAAGCAAAAAATAAAAAACACTTATTCTTGAGTAATCTACTAGATTAGGCAGTTACACATTCCTGATTTGAAAACACACACACACACACACACACACACTCTACTGATTTCAGAATGCAGAAAAATATCTTCAATCCATTTTGGACAGAGAAAGGGGCACTTTAAACAGAAGATGCATCATACTGGCCTTTTTACCTTGGTCTTTCTATCCCTTTCCTCTATATTTTCCAATCATTATTCTGTCATGTGTTGCCTCCAAGGCTAAACTCTTCTGACACCTAACTTCCAGAAGCTGCTCTTTTAAAGATATCCTGTGAGTGGCTTCTCAACTATGCTAAAACTATAGCAAACTACTCGGAGGTTCAAAACTTGTCATATTTTAAAGCTTTGTCTCTATTTCTGACTTCTCATTCTTAGAATCATAGTCTATCTCAATGATTGGTGATTATTTTAAAATTTATTGTATATGAGTGAAATGGAAATCTTTTCACTTGATTACAGTTAATAGCCCTTGCCTATATTCCTGCTGAATTAAAGTTTTTACTTTTTACTTTATCAATTATTTAATTTAGTGTAGTATTAAGCCTCTGACTATGATGTAAATGAAAAATATGCTGGGACCACTGTTGTGGTAAAGACTGCCACCTGTGACACCAGTATCCCATATGGGTGCTGGTTTGTGTCCTGGCAGCTCCATTTCCAATCCAGCTCCTTGCTAATGAACTGGGAAAGCAACAGAATATGGGCCAAATTCTTGGGCCCCTGCACTCATGTGGGAGACCTGGATGAAGCTCCTGTCTCCTGGCTTTGGCTTGTCCCAGACCTGGCCATGGTGGCCATTTGGGGAGTGAGTCAGTGAATGGAAAATCTGTCTCTGCTGCTCTCCCTGTAACTCTGTCTTTCAAATACATAAATCAATCTTTAAAAACAGATAGATGTCCACATACCACATGGGGTGCTTGGGTTCACCCCCTCCCTCCAAATGTTATCTCAAAAATTAAAAAAGGAAGGAAGGAAGGAGAGAAAGGAAACATTATAATCTTGGAATTGTATCTAGGAACTACATTGAATCTATTTGTATTAACATCACATTAACATGAGAATGGAGAAAAAATTTTATTTTTAGTAAGAAATGTAACCTTGGAATTTAAAAAAAAAAAAGAAAAAAATGCACTCCAAAGTCTACATTTCTTACTTCCTCTCTTTTTGCTCCTTCAAAATCTCCTGGTCTTTCTCATCTAATCCATGCTTAAACAATAAAAATATGTTCAACTAAGATCTTGAAAGTAACCATAGCATACATAATAGAAGAGCTTCATTTTCAAGCAGAGAAACACAATTCATCTGCTTCCTCTTTTATCACAATTATAGGAACAGGACTTGTAAAATCATCAGTTTATCTCTAGCATCTTATAGAATGGGTACATGCAAAGTAGTAGAGACATTTTCATTAATACACTGATGAAAATGAAAGTAGGAAAAGTCATCAATAGTTTATAAATCAAACCATGCCAGATATGGACACTTTCTCTTTGCTACATCTTCCCCTATAGCTCCACTTCTCTTAAGTACACTGTACCTTTAATCAGCTGACTGTTCTTTGTGTTATGGAGAATTTCATACTTCACCACTGAACATGTTGTTTAGACTTGCTGCCCATTTTCTTCTTTTTAAAAATCTACCTCTCATTTTCCAGCATATCTATCAAAATCATTATGTAGTCACTGATTCAGTCATCATTAAGCATCTGTTTCAAGGTTCTGTAGATTTACTAGAGTTGAATTAGGTGTAAGCCTTGCCCTCAAGGACCTTATAATTTAGCAGGATAAAAAGGTATATCCCCAATATAGCTGTATTTTGATACAGAAAATTACAACTGCCACAACATAAAATCTCACAAGAATTTGGACTGAGAAATTTTACCATAAGCTGAAGGATCAAAAATGACTGGAACAGCGCTGTGGTACAGTAGTCTAGGCCTCCTCCTGTGGCGCTGGCTTCCCATACAGGACCTGCTTCATGTCCTGGCTGCTTCTCTTCTTATCCAGCTCTCTGTTTATGGCCTGGGACAGCAGTGGAAGATGGCCCAACTGCTTGGGCCCCAGCATCTGCATGGGAGACCTGGAAGAAGTTCCTGGCTCCTAGCTTCAGATTGGCTCAGCTCTGGCCACTGCAACCATTTGGGGAGTGAACCAACAGATGGAAGATCTTTCTCTCTCTTTTTCCTATCTCTGTCTGTAACCAATATCTCAAAAAGAAAAAAAAAATTATCGCAGCCAGCATTGTGGCATAACAGTTTAAACCACCCTTATGACATGGCATTCCTAACTGAGCTTTGTTTGAGTCCCATCTGTTCTGCTTTCAATCCAGTTTCCTGCTAATTAACCTGGGAAGACAGCAGATGATGACCCAAGTACTTGGTCCCCTGCCACCCACATGGAAGACTTTGATGGAATTCCTGGCTCCAGCCTGATCCACCCCTGACTGTTGTGGTCATTTAGGGAGTGAACTTGCAGATGGAAGAGCTTGCTCGTGTTCTCTCTCTATGCTGCTACTCTGCCTTTCAAATAAATATATAAGTTTAAAAAAATTCTGTTGAGTCAGTATACGTATAAAAAAAAAAAGAAAGAAAAGATTGATGAGCGATTAGACCTGACAGGACATGCAGATCAGGGCATGCATTTAAGTGGCTGAGCTCAGGAGGAAAATTTCTGGGGGAAAAGTCATGGTATAGACTTTAGTTTCACTAACTACAGTGAATAAAAATAATGAGATATGATTAGAAAAGGAAGTTAGGTTCAAAATGTGAAGAACCTACTGGTTTATATCTCATATTTTTTTCTACCTGATTTTTTCTAAAATTGACTCTCTTCTTTATGGGGCCAGTTTTGTGGCACAGCAAGTTAAGCTTCCATTTGCAATGCTGGCATCCCATATTAGAGTGCCAGCAAGAGTCAAAGCTCCTACACTTCTGATCCACTCCCTGCTACTGCACCTGGAAAGTCAGCAGATGACGGCACAAGTACTTGAGTCCATGTCACATGTATGAGAGACCAGGATAGAGTTTCTAGTTCTTTGCTTTGGCCTGCCCCAGAAATGACTGTTGCAGTAATTTTGGGGAGTGGGCCAGTAGATGGAAGATATCTCTTCTCTCCCCTCTCTGTAACTCTGCCTTTCATATAAATAAATACATATTTTTAAAAAATCTTTTTATAAGAAGTTATTATGCTAGGCTAATGCTGTATTAAAATAAACTTCTGGTTAATATTCTACTTTGAGTATTTACTGAGTGTAGCCAAACTCTGGCATATCATATTGAAGGGTAACATGAATTATACTTTCACAATAGCTTCTTGGCCTTTTGGCTAAGATCAAGTGAATTATATTTTCATACCTTGGAGAATATAATCAGTGGTTATGTATCAATTATCAATTGATACAGTTATCAATTATATACAATCAATATAGTTATCAATTACATAATCAATAAGAATGATTATAGTTATCAATTATATATAATCAATAAGAATGGATCATTATTAAAAGCTTGGTCAGAGTTAACACAAATAACATTTAAAACTCAGGTCAGCAATTCTACTGGAAATGAGTCCAGCTATATAAATATTTTTAAAAAGTAAAATGAAGTTACCAAAGCTGTTTAAGAAATAATACTTTAAGATATGGTTTTCGGCCAGCGCTGCAGCTCAATAGGCTAATCCTCCGCCTACAGCGCCGGCACACCGAGTTCTAGTCCCTGTCGGGGCGCTGGATTCTGTCCCGGTTGCTCCTCTTCCAGTCCAGCTCTCTGCTGTGGCCCGGGAATGCAGTAGAGGATGGCCCAAGTCCTTGGGCCCTGCACCCGCATGGGAGACCAGGAGAAGCACCTGGCTCCTGGCTTCGGATCAGCACGGTGCGCCGGCCGCAGTGTGCTGGCCGCAGCAGCCATTGGGAAGTGAACCAACGGAAAAGGAAGACCTTTCTCTCTGTCTCTCTCTCTCACTGTCCATCCTGCCTGTCAAAAGAAAAAAAAAAGAGCTATAAAAAAAAGATATGGTTTTCAAATATATCCATACCTATCTATATCCATCTATACTATCACTCTTTATTTACCTACCCAAACATTCAATGGTGATAAGAATTACTATGACAAAGGGGATAACTGATTGGCACTACTCAGAAAAAGTGTTTGACACTAGCTAGTTTTCTTTAACAATGCTGATTGCCACACTGATGCCTGGGACAGGAGAAACATTAGAAATGGAAATGCAGAGACAAACTGTAAGTTTGGCTAATACAGCAATATAGCCTTGGAAGAAACTGTATTTCCTCTCATGAAAGGGACTCCTTATGAATGCCATTTAGAGAATAGGCCAAATGACTTCTGACTTCAAATAGTCATAATAACATCATGACCCATCTATGGGAAATTGCCCTCATGTGATTCTATAAGGGAAAAGAAACTCTAGGCCTTTCTTTAAGCCTCAAGAAGCATGACCACTAATTCGACAGTAATAGACACATAGCTCAGGGGCAGTCTATCTGCGCTGTGTATAATGAGTTCTGCCTAAATAGGCCAATGGATGTTATTTTAGCTAAACAATTTATCTCCCTCCCATTAGAATTTGAGGAGTATAATGTGGAGAAAAATCAACAAATTTTCAATGGAAAATGAAGCAAGAGTCAAAAAAGGCAGCTGAAGCCAGACAGCAGTGGAGTTAGAAGTTGGCGAAAGGCACCATAAGAAAATTCAGATGAAAGTAGTGTTTCCAAGTGTTTTGATGATATTGATGAGCTTCCCTCTATAGAATGTTATTTAAAATTATAAAAATACTATCTGCACAGCAGATCAACACACTTTTGTTTATATTTTGATTATAGCAAAATATGTAAACCTTAAAAATGTCTCATACCTGAGTTTTCCAAGTCTTCAAGCACAGTCTCAGTTTTCCTATTGGACCATTTATTTGATCTGCTTTTAGTCTTGAACTTTCTGAAGGACTTTCTGAAGTCCTGACAGGATATTTCTTTCTCTTCCTTCTCCTCTTCATCCTCTTCTTCTACTTCATCCTCTTCTTCTACCTCCTCCTCCTTTTCCTCCTTTCTCGTATTTTTTGTGTTGAAAAACATATAACCTGAGTTCTATCCTCTTGCCACATTTTTATTTTTTTTCTGAGCAGAGATTGTTTTTATAGAGTATCCTGTATTTTCTGTCACATTTAAGTCTTTTAACACAAAACAAATTGATTTTTGTATATGGATCTAACAACATTTTTTTGTTCTCTCTCCCATGCTTCCTTTAAAAAAAAAAACTTTTGAGCCGGCGCCACGGCTCACTAGGCTAATCCTCCACCTAGCAGCGCTGGCACACAGGGTTCTAGTCCCGGTCAGGGTGCCGGATTCTGTCCCGGTTGTCCCTCTTAAAGGCCAGCTCTCTGCTGTGGCCAGGGAGTGCAGTGGAGGATGGCCCAAGTGCTTGGGCCCTGCACCCCATGGGAGACCAGGAGAAGCACCTGGCTCCTGCCATCAGATCAGCGTGGTGCGCTGGCCGCAGCATGCCGGCCGCGGCGGCTGTTGGAGGGTGAACCAACGGCAAAAGGAAGACCTTTCTCTCTGTCTCTCTCACTGTCCACTCTGCCTGTCAAAAAAAAAAAAAAACCTTTTGTTTAATAAATATAAATTTTGAAAGTACAACTTTTGGATTATAGTGGCTTTTCCTTCCATAACTACCCTCCCACCCACAAACCATCCCATCTCCTATGGGAGTGACACTCTTATTTATGACGTCAGTAATCTCCCGAGGCTCCCATCATGAGCTGCCGAGGCTATGGAAGCTTTTTATGTTCACAAATTCTGACCTTATTTAAACAAGGCCATAATCAAAGTGGAAGTCCTCTCCTTCCTTCAGAGAAAGGTACCTCCTTTTTTGATGGCCCGTTCTTTCCACTGGGATCTAACTCACAGAGATCTTTCATTTAGGTTTTTTTTTTTTTTTTTTTTTTGCCACAGTGTCATCTCTTGCCACACTTTTAAGTATATAGAATTGTTCCCTCTAAGCACACTATTGTATAATAGATATTTATATTTAGAACTTATTCATCATGCAAGTCTATACTAAATGGACAACAACTCTCCATCTCCCCTCCCTCAGCCCCTGGAAAGTACAATTTTACTTTCCATTTCTTTGAGAGTATTTTCTGTACTTCATTTAAGTGGAATCATGGTATATTTGCGTTTTGTAACAGGGCTAATTTCACTTAGTGTAAGGTCCTCAAAGTAGATCCATGTTGAAACATGGCAGAATTTCCTTATTTTTTATGACTTTATAATAGTTCATTGCATGTATATATTACATTTCCCTCTTTGGGTCCTTTTTTCTTATTGCCAGATGTTATCTCACTATACACTCCCATTTTAAGAGGTAGCTTGTGTAAAATCACTTTTCTTTGCGAACTAGAGAATGACCTAATAAAATGTTTTGCATCTGTCACTTCGTTTAATGTTTACAATTAACCTATGAAATATTATTATCTTCCTTTTAAAATTGAGGTTCAAGATGGCTAAATTTTTTATCCCTAATATTAAAATGAAAGAGAGGAACAGACAGATTTCAAATGTAGGAAGGCATGACCACAAGGTCAATAGCACTGTACTCCCTTCTAGCTTTAAAGTCCCAGAAGTCTGTGACCCCACACTTCTAACTGAAAACAAGAGGACAATATTTTTCAAAACACTATCATAGTTATAGCTCTTTAGATAATAAGACTACTTCACTTGTTGCCATATTGGAGACAGATGAAAAAGGTAATAACATTTCTCTTATATAGATGAAGAAGCCTACGGTCACACCCAATCTGGAGACTATGCAGTGCAGACCAGTGCAGGACAGAAGCCCTGCTTCAGAATCTCCCTTTCCACTTACCAGGCACATGAACTTTTGCACAACGGAAAATAATGGAGTTGTCTTCATAAAATAAATGTTAATGCTAAATAGAGTGATGGGTGTTTGGCTTAGCAGTTAAGATACTCGTTAAGATGTCCACATTCCTAATTGGAGTGCCTGGGTTTGAGTGCCAGATCCATTCCCAATTCTCCCTTCCTACTGCTGTACACCTTGGGATGCAGCAGTGATGACTCAAGTGTTCGGGTTCCTGCCATCCACAATGGAGACCTGGGTCAAGTTTCTGACTCTGACCTTGGCCTGGCCCAGTCTCTGTTGTTGATGGCATTGTGGGAACTGAACAAGCAGATAAGAGTTTGCTCTCTCTGCCTCTTCAAAAATGGTAAAAGAAATTTAGCCAAATAATTGAAAATTAAAAGTGCTCAATAAATGATTATTTTCTTCTCATTCCATCCCAAATCCCACCCAACCTCTTTTTAAAAATTAAATAACACTGTACTTAATATCCATTAAACATTTCAAGGTCAAATTATAATGTGAATTGCATGAGGCATGTCTCATCCTAAAAATTTCCTTAGATGAATGCCATTTTATCCAAGACTATTCATGTCTATTTATGCTCACTTACTAATTTATTTCCACCCCTCCTTGTTCTAAAGAGCATTTCAACAGACAACTCAGCTCTTACATGAAATTGCCCAGATGGAAACAGTAATAAAAACATATTAGTGCTCACTCATTCACCAATCCCCTGGCTCTGCTCCAAATTAGTTTGCTGGTAACATTCACCCTGGAAGGCAACAGTGACTGATGGCTGGAGTACTTGGGTCCCAACCACTCACAAGGGGGACCAGAAGGACTTCTGGGATCCTGGCTTTGACCTGGTCCAGCCTTGTTAGCATTTGAGGGAGTGAACTAATAGAAGATCTCACTCACTGTTTGTCTCTAACTGCTTTTCTGCCTTTCAACTATTTTTTTTTAATTTATAACTGAGGACTGATCTCATTATGTAAAAAAATAACAACAGTTAGATTCTAGGAAAACTGCCCTCTTTGACCTCAGTTTCCTTATCTGTGATATGAGAGAGCGACTTAATTGATCCATCATTTTCACCCCAATTTTATACAATTCTGTTGCAGGAGATAAATATCAATCAAGGTATTAAGCACTACCTTTCTAAAAACTGAGGTGGAACCAAAGTTCTACCTGCTTCAAAGAATTGTCTCTGTCCACCTGGCTTCAGGGATCACTCCTTCCTCACAGCTTTTCCAGCACATAATTATTTTAAAGATTAAATTATAAGTTGCTTTTTCTTTTCATATTTATATTTCTAACAAAGTCAATGTCTTATCTCATACATATCTGTAAATATAATCCCTGATAGAGCATCAAAGAAGAGTGAATACTTGATAACAGAAACTTGCTATTTTCTGTCTTCTTAACATTTAGAAATTTAATACCTTAGATTTATTGAAAATTGTGGATGTGATTTGTTTCTGGCAGGAAAATATCACTGATGTTTGTCCCAAGCACTACAAGCACTTGGGCCATCTTCTGCTGCTTTTCTCAGGCCTTTAGCAGGGAACTGGATCAGAAGTAGAACAGCTAGAACATGAACTTGTGCCCATATGGGATGCCAGCATTGCAGGTGGCAGCTTTACGTGCTATGCCAGCCCTGAAGAAAAAACAATCTTACTTTAGGACTTCCATCCACAAAAATCCTCCATTGACTCCTCCAAGCTAAAGAATCCAGATTTTCCTACACATCTTTGTTCACCAAAGTCCACATAACCTGATTATGTCTTTGCTTTCTCATTCCTCCACTTGCCATTGTTGAAAGAGTAAATTTCTGAAGTTAGATATGGGCAAATTGACTTTAAACCAAGACTCTGTCTCCTTGTATCCATGGGACCTTAAGGATTTTACTTAACCTAGAGTACACACTATGAAAAGGGGACAGTAATATGAGAATTGTCAATAATAGCAATCATGCTTATAACTAAGGATCTGATATATAAGGCATTCAATGATTGATAGTCATGGTGATGATGAGGATGATGGTTTTCCTGGTCAGATGAGTAAAGGTGCAGAAAATAGAGAATATTTTTCTCTTTCAATAATTTAAGGAAGTTTTAAACAAACAAATAGATTTATTTGGCTCACGTATATTTCCCCCTAACTACCAGAATACCTGATATCTGAACCACACATACTTTCTTAGGTCCACGTCTCTCCACCCTTTCTATCTAATCGTTTAGTAAGTCCTAACAGTTCTGCCTCTACTACATAATGTGATTGACTCCATTGCTGCTAATGGAACCAAGCCCCCATCATCTTTCATATGGACTGCTGCTCTTTCCTCCCCAGCAGTTTTCTTGCTGTCATTTTGATCCGCCATGCCAATCCATTTTCATAACATAGCCTGAGCTATCTTTTAAAAATCTAAATCAGATTAAACCATATTCTTAGAACCTTTCTGTTTTCTATCAAACCTCATACATGTAATTAGATTCAAACTCCTAGCTGTGTCCTACTTGGTGCTAATAAACATTTCCAATGCCAGCCAACACTCTTGTTTTCTTGCTTCCCTCATCATATTCCAATATCTATAGCTCTCTTTCTGTTCCTCCAACATGGCAACCTCATTTCCAGTTTAGCATCTTATGCTGGGTGCTCCTTATGCCTGGAAAGTTCCTCCTATAGATTTGTGAGTGGCTAGAACCTTTATATTACTTGCAGTTCAACTTAGTTATTATTTTTCCAGATTTTCTTTTGCAATCAAATGTAAAATAGATTCTGTCCACCCTTCCTGCATCTACATGTCCGGTAACTTTCTATTACATGGGTTTGTTTTTCTTTGTAGTATAATCACTGTCAAATGTCTACTTTTTCCTAATCTATTTACTTCTTTACTATTTATCTTTCTAGCTAGTACATAAGCTTTATAAGGTGAGGATCTCAAATAACAAAGAACCACATGCTCTTTCTCAGATTTTATTTTGGAACATGCAATTAATTACTGTTGTTATTATTATCACTATCATTATTATATTACTGACCATCTTGAAAACTTCCACTTGTTTTTCCCTATTTCAGAACAAATATAAAGCATTCCTTTACATGGATATTATAAATAATCTCTCATATGCATTTTTGTTATTCTACAATTTAAAAATAGTAAGTCCATTAATTTGCTACTAATGGTTTTAATTTTTCCTCAAATCTCCTCATCAATAACATCTCAGCATCTTTTTTTATAAATTACAATATTTTTATAGCAACCAGGCTTGAAATATTATATGAATCTGTGCCAGTTATTCAACCTATTGTATATCATGTAAATATCCCCAACAATTATCATCATGACTACTTTGATAAATAACAGCTAGCATTTGTTGATTGATTCTTCTATGCCAGGCACTGTAAAAAGTATCTTTATGTCAACCAATCTTCATACCACCCCATTTCATAGCACCAAGAAGCATAGAAATTAACTAATTGTTTGAGATTTTACAACTTATTGTTAACAACATCGGGATTCAAACCCAACTAATCTGAGTCCAGATTAATTCTACACCATACTGCTTCCCCATATGAGGAAATTTCTTCAATACAGTTTGAGAAATATGAGAGTAAGTGGCAGAATATGGTTTGGATGAAAAATGCTTACTCTCAGCCAATTAACTAACTAATTAGTTTATTCCAATGAGATTCAGTACCACACTGAAGGTCATGAACTTTTTCATGGCTATCTATAGAAGTTGTAAGAATGCAAGGCTCCTGTCCCATAAGTCATGGCTCACTCTTCTCATTGGCTGTCCCCTTCCATTCTCTACTGCAACTTATACTCTTCATAGAATTGATTAAAAATCCCAGCGCTATTCACTATTCACTATTTACACCCACCTTTGCCCCAGCAAATATGAACAAACAAGACTGGCATAGAAAAGGAACTTCGGTGAAAAACTGCAGTCATAGGAGCCAGGATGACAGATTGTTGAGAAGAAGCAACAGCACTAATGGCTGTTCTGACTGAGCACTGCCCATGTTCCAGGAACTCTGAGCATTTCGCATGCATTGTCCACTTTGGTTTTCGTAACAGTCCTGTGAGGCAGCTATCATTAGCTCCACTTCCAGGCCAGGAAATAAAACTACAGCAAATTTAAACACCTTGCCCAAGATTTTGCAGACAGAAGTGAAGCATCAGGATTTGAATATGACTGCCTAACTTCACAGACTACTCTTAAACACTACATTTACAGATTGCTAAATAAAGCAGATAGGAGTTTTGCATACAGTTTTATTTTAAGCCCATTTATCAATGACTTTTTAAATTGTAATATTGGTGATTCAACTCAGTGAGTCACACAGGAGGAATGCTGGATGTGGGAAGGCTCAGAAGTCAATGAGGGCATCCCAAGTTGGAACACTGTTTCTGATCTTACTTAACAGGTGCATAAAATGTTCCCCAACCAGACATGCAACACTGATGCTCTCACTGGATTACACATTCAAAGCTGTCATTCCCAATATTGTTATGGTATCATGGCAACTGATTCAGGTCAGGATTCCTGCATTTTAAGTCTTATAAAACAGTACAAAGAACTTCTCACTTAAAACACCTTTAGAGTTGTTAGCCCAGTCCTTTTCATTGTGTACATGAAGAAACTGAAGTCCTTCTGGCATTACAATTCTATGTAGGAACTTGAATGAATCTCAGAGATATTGTATGGATCCAGACACAAAAATATTGACTATAATTCCCTTTAGATGAAGTTCCAGACAGATGAGAGAAATCTGTGGTGATGGAAGTTTAAACACTGGTAAACTAACAGGAGAATACTATTACCTAATAATTCCACTGTTGATCATATTCCCAGCCCAAATGCATATATGACATACATGAGGTCACTAAAAGACACATACTAGACTATGTATAACTAAATATTTGAAGCATCCAAAAGCTAGAAAGTGCCTAAATATCCATTAGCTTTAGAATGGATGTGCTATCTTCGTATCTTGGAATACAACATAGCTATGAGAGTGAATAATTTACTAATGTAGGCACCAATTTGGCTGTCATAAACATGATATTCAGTGAAAGAAGCAAGAAACAAAGGTTAAATGCAGTAAGACTGCATCTGTTTAAATTCATAACAAAGCAAAATTATTCCATAAGTCAAGAAAATGGTTACTCTTGAGAAAGACAGTGACTGGAAAGAGCATGAGAACATTCTGATTAAACAAGTATGTTTAGTTTTTGGAACCTGGTTTAAGACCCATTACATGTACATTTATGTGCATGACAATCCAATTGAAAACTTTTACAGATCATCAATTATTACAGAGTATAACTTGAAGAAAGAAGAACCAGGAGTGATTTGAGGTAAGGGATATCTAGAAGGACAACTGTTATGGTGGATGACTAAATCAAAAGTTTAACTTTCCTTTTAGTCCAGAACATTTTTAATTTAAATTATATGCTAAAATAAAAATGAAAACTTGAGAAATATAAAATATTCTCAACAAATTGGATGCATTTCAAATTAATAAAAGAAAATTGAACAGGTAAAAATTCATCCCACGTAGAATTATTGTAGTTTCTGTGAATAAGACATAACATCCCAATGCTTAAAACTCAGGAGTAAAGCCTCCAAGTTCAGTAATTAAAACTGCAAACTTCTGATGGGCCTTTGTCAGATATATAGTTTTAGAAGCACAATCACCATAGAACTATCACAAGAAACTCAATTGTCCAAACTTCTAACTCGAAGCCTTGGATGAAGCATCTTATCCCTCAAATACAGCAGGAACTTTGGACATAGTCACAGTAACACACCACTGGAGCAAAGAAAGTGATAACTGTATTGTGCTGTAACCCACCAAACAGATCTAAAGTGATAACTGTATTGTGCTATAACCCACCAAACAGATCTAAAGTGCTGTGCTCAATGACAGAGTTCATGTTCAAGAGATGTGATTAATGAAATAACACAGGTCTAAAAGGTGACTTCAACAGCAGTCTGGAAAGTATGTTCTGTAAAATATTAAAAAAAAAAGATGGGTAGTGACATGTGCCCAGAGAATAATACCTGAAAATACTAAAAAGGTTTTCTGTGTGGCTATATAAGATGGACTGAGACCCATGGATAGAATAAGTTCTATGGAGATCAGTTCATCAAGAAAGCAAATAATCTAAGATGGACCAGCCATGGACTAACCAGCCTCTATAGGTAATGTACTGCCTACTTTTGTAAAGATATTAAAGATAGTATTTCAGTTACATATGGAAAGTTGAAGTTCATGATGCCTAAAATCATTTTCATCCATCTTTAGGATTTAAATTTTTATAAAAGGGTGAAAATCTTTTTATATTAAACTTTGGATGACCTAGGTTCTCACACTGTCCAACTTTACTTACAACACCCTTTTATTTACAACAAACTTGAACAATTATTTTGACCTTTATTATGTCAGCAAATTGGAAATAGTTTAGCTTCCTCACATTATTGAAGTGAGGATCAAAATTTGCATACCAAAGCATTCTGAAAATTATAACATATGTACACTTGTTATTGCTCATATTACTTGAGAAATTTTGTTTGTGTCAGGGAGAAGGCAGAAGTGATATTTATGAATTGATCAAAATATCTGAGTAGGAAGAAAGCAGCTGGGACTCAGGTGGAATGTGGGTGGAAATATCATAAGATGTTGTCTGAAGGAGGGGAAAACTAACCAAACCTGGTGGAAGAGAAACTCATTGAGATATCACCGCAGGGGAGAAGAGGTTCTTGAGACTCTGAGAACTCTTGTGTCTTTTTACACTATATCTTACAGATATAAAGCCAACTTGGCCAAATGTAACAGAAGAATCAGTTAATCAACTGCGATCAACACTTTTAAGGAGCACGAAGGTAATGAGAATAATTTTAAAGAAAGTGATATCAGAGAGGTAGTATTTTAGAGAACATGTTATTTACTATGGCCAACATTTCTCAGCAATTGGCAATTAAGCTCTACATACCATATGCCTTATCATTGTCCAAAGGGAAAATATTCTTTTTTAATTTTTTTAATTTTTATTTATTTATTTATTTATTTATTTATTTTTGACAGGCAGAGTGGACAGTGAGAGAGACAGAGAGAAAGGTCTTCCTTTTTGCCGTTGGTTCACCCTCCAATGGCCACCGCGGCCGGCGCATCGTGCTGATCCAATGGCAGGAGCCAGGTACTTCTCCTGGTCTCCCATGGGGTGCAGGGCCCAAGTACTTGGACCATCCTCCACTGCACTCCCTGGCCACAGCAGAGAGCTGGCCTGGAAGAGGGGCAACCGGGACAGAATCCGGCGCCCCAACCGGGACTAGAACCCGGTGTGCTGGTGCCTCAAGGCGGAGGATTAGCCTAGTGAGCCGTGGCGCCGGCCTCAAAGGGAAAATATTCTAAAACTATATACACACATATTTTTCCACTGAATAAAAAATAATCCATATAGTTTAATTTATCCTTGACAACGATGTAAAATACAGTCAAATCCTCTACATTGTATTAAGGCATGCAGCGTTGTTTGCCCTGCACTGTTTTATCCCCAAATTAATATGTTCTTTGAGTTTTCCTGTAACCTTTCTTTGCTGCATTCTATTTTAGTAAACCGTACAGAAAGCCACACCCTAACCCTCTTCATATGGAATTCCTCCACCCCCAACATGCAAAACTTAAAATCCCCTGTATGATATCATCTCTATCTTTTCCCACTCCATAACTCCTACTCAACTCACTCCTTTTAATAATCATGCCCAAACTTCCTTCTCCCCTTTGTATTCTCCCTGACTAAACACAAATTTCTAGCTTTGCTGTGTTTTTATTTCAAAAATTCAACGCTCAGCCATAATAGGTATTATGTAACCTTCAGTACATGATCCTGAACTTCCTCTCCACCTCTTTGCCAAATTACAACCCTAGTAAATAAAGATCAGCTATATTCATGCAAGATCCTAGTTTATATTAAAAAAATAGCTCTGTATTCAGGCATACCTAATTTGAATTCCAATTCTTCCCTTACTATCTCTGTGATGCGAGGCCATTTATTCTGCTTCTCTCTGCCTTAGCTCTGTATGTATGATAAATGAACTGCTCTGTCCCCAGCCAGAGAATACTTCCTGACACAAAATCAGATGTAAAATACAAATCTGTTGGTAAATATTAGCATTAAATCCCTAAATATAATGAAAAAGGCCATTAATTTCATACAATGTTACCAATTTTAAAAATTCAAATGCAGCCATAATTTCAGTCAAGTTTCCCTTTTCTATTTGATTCAAGAAATGACTACAATTTTCCAGAACTAATCTTCCACCTCTCCTCTGCATTCCACCTTCTCCCACACCTTCAAAGCATTTCCTTACCAAATTTTCTTATAGCATTCTCAACACATCAGGATGTTTTTTCTTTAACCCACAAACATGCTTTATCTTTCTCAACACTTGTTACCTCATTTTTCCCGTCTCTCATCTTGCCAAGTTCCTTTAAAAGGCAGTGCCTACCTTATGACTTTTGCTTCCTTGCCTCTTATTCATTCATATTTCCTTCATAATAAGTCCAAGTTAGCTTCTCACCCATGATTCTACTGAAGATCACTGAGCATAGATATTTAAAAGTAAACCTTTGTTCGTCGTTAATCTCTCATTAGATTTTAACACAACTGTTGCACTTTCTTCTTAGCTCTGCTTTTTATTCCACTGGCACTACCTTCAACTACCACACTGAACATTTCTGTTTCTTCCCCACACCAGAACTCCTTCTCCTCTACAGTTACCCAGGTTCAGAATTTCTCCAACCTCAACTAGAAATCTGGAAGTCATTATTAACATCTTTTTACCCAGCTACACCTAAATAGTAGTGACTTCTTATCAATCCTAGCCATAAGATCCCAAATAAAATCTGTATTCTTAACTTGATTACTAATGCTCACATGCTAGCTTACTTGCTTTTATTCATTTAAAAACCAGACCTCTTGAATTTCCTCACACAAATCCGACCCCCACCTCCAATTCATTCTGCTATAGTTAAGGACACTACCATTCTCCCCATCAATCATGCCAAAATGTTGGAGCTGCCTTCATTTTCCACTTCCCTCAACTGCCACACGCAATCCATCATGTATTCTTGAAGATCCACCTCTAATGAATGTGAATCAATACAACATTTTCTCCATCTATGCTATCACCCTCAGATCAGGCCACCAAGGTGTCTCACCTAAGTTTTGAAATCCTAAGTAGTTGTCCTACTTTTACTCCTAACACCTACTTCTCTTTCAATTTATTCTGTATAAACAGCAGTATTACCTTAAACATAAGACATTTTAAAGTAAAATTTTTAAGGAACATCACCATCATCATTGTAATAACCAACACACAGAATATGTCTAATATGCTAGACTCTCTTCTATTGATTTACATGTATTAACTAACTTCATTATTACAGTATGCGTATGAGGTCTGAGGTCCAAAAATTACACAGGTTGCTTAAGGTTAAAGACCTAAATAAAATCAGCTCATAAGTCTCTCCTCTTAGCAATTATCTAACAGATTCCCCATTACATTACATTTATAGTTAAATACAAAATTACTTAATGTGGCCTATAAAGCCCTAATTCATCCTTGCCTGACTCTTCAACTTGATCATGTGCTTCTTCTCACTTGGACTAACCTGGCTCTTATTGAACTGTTCTCTCTGTTTCTGACACATACAAAACTCTTTTTTAACTCAGAACTTTTGCCCCCATTAACTCCTCTGCTTGGAAAGCTCTACTGCAAATTGTGGCACAGCTGGTTAAGCTTCTGCCTGTGATGCCAGCATCCTATATGAACATCAGTTCAAGTCCTGGCTACACTATTTCTGATCCAGCTCCCTGCTAATGTGCCTGGGAAAGCAGCACAAAATGGTCCAAATGCTTGGGCCCCTCATCTACATGGGAAACTTGGAAAAAGCTCCTGGTTCCTGGTTTTGGCCTGCCCAGCTCTGGCTGTTGAAACCATTTGTGGAGTGAACTAGTGTATGGAAGCTCTCTCTCTCTCTCTCTCTCCCTGTAAGTCTGCCTTTCAAATAAACAAGAAAGAAAGAAAGAAAGAAAGAAAGAAAGAAAGAAAGAAAGAAAGAAAGAAAGAAAGAAAGAAAGAAAGAAAGAAGGAGGGAGGGAGGGAGGGAGGGAGGGAGGGAGGGAGGGAGGGAGGGAGGGAAGGGAGGGAGGGAGGGAGGGAAGGGAGAGAGGAAGGGAGGGAGGAAGAGCTGCCAAAGAGTAACAGCAAAAGAGACTGAGTGGGAAATGTAGATAGATGGGTCGTTTTGAATGTCATTCCATTATCCTAACAAGATTATCTTTTTCCTGATAAAGAGCCACTGATGATTTGTACCATTTGTAAAGAGGAAAAAAAGAAATTTTTGGGGAAAAAAACAAGAGAGTAACAGAGAATAGACTGAAAAGGAGAAATCAAGGAAAAGCTATTTAGAGGATACAGCAAAATATACAGAGAATCTCGAATAAGATGGTAGCTTGATCAGGCTAATTAGGTACCTTTTTCTTTCTAAATATGCAATAGGTTACTGAATTCTAGAACTTTAGATTCACTTGGGAGAGAATATGCTCTTTAGCTAACAGCATGAGAAAGACATTTTTAAAGAGTACCTGTAAGTTTATAAAAATTAAGTATATATCTTATGAAATTCTTGATATTTTCATGATATTTTCCATTTATCCACTATTCTAAGGAATATAATAAGTTAAACTAAAAAACTGCATTAACTCAGACCAACATGGTGGCAATTTGGCAATTAAATTACATTAAGGAAAATCCTCTATTTTCTTGAAATTATAACCTTAGCTTTTCAAGATGCTTAAGCAACTCTATAGAAGCTGTTACTTGTTTCCACAGAGAGCTCTGAGGTGGAAGGTTCAAAACCATTCAAAGCGGAAAAAGATATTGGAAGTAACCTAGTTCAACACCTTTATTTTACAGATGAAGAAACTGAGAGGAAGAGGTACTTACCGAGAGAGGTCATAAGACAACTTATTTTACATATGCGTTAAGGTAAATATTTACCAAACTCTGACCTTGTTCTGAGTACTACATTGATACCTGAGCCAGGAATAAATTCCAGGTTCCCAGTCTCTCAGTTATGGGTTTTTGTGCTACATGTGCCGTCAAGCACTTAATAACAAAATAATTCACCAGGAACACAAAATTCAGCTTATATTTCTGTAACTGAGATCCATGATGTGCTAGTATTAGAATCCTGGGCCTAAACCTAGACCTACTAAATCAGAATCTCTTGAGGAAGGGTTATAAAAACTGTATTTTAACTAATTCCTCAGGTATTTGTTTAAAATTTGTTTGTTCAAAAGGCAGAGCAACAGAAAGAGAGAAGGAGAGGAGAAACAGAAGGAGATGGGGTTTGGAGAAAGTATCTTCTATTCCCTGGTTCATTCCAAGATTTATTTGTTTGTTTCAAAGGCAGAGCAACAGAAAGAGACAGAGACAGAAAGAGGATGGATGAGAGGGAGAGGGATCTTCAATTCACTGGTTCACTTTCCAGATGGCTGCAACAGGAAGGCCAGGGCTGGGCCAAAGCCAGGAACTCAGCTATGGGCCAGGAACTCCATCCTGGTACTTGGGCCATCTTCTACTGCCTTCCTGGATGCCTTAATAGGAAGGTAGATTAGAAGTGGAGTGGCTGGGACTCTAACCAGCAGATACAGGATGCAGCACCACAGTTGAAAGCTTAACAGCCATGCCCAGGTAATCTCCATTGGTGCAAAATATGAGAAGCACAGTTTACAAGGAATGGACAAGAAAAGCAAGGGTTTAGATTTGTAAATGGAACTTAGGAAGGCAAACAGTGATTACAAATCAACATATTCTCAGAATTAGGAAATAAATTGGTATTCTAGTTAAAAGATATTTCAGAATTTTACCAACTGATTAACCATGTGTAGGTACGAATTGTAGTGCACACCATTCACAAGAATTTCACATATAACTCCTCATTTGATCAAAAGAGAAACCTGAAATATACTGGTGCAATTATCTTTTTCCAATCAAAAGGCTGTAGCTTAGAGAGCTTAGGTGGTCTTCAAGAGGTCATATAACTAAGAAACCAACCCAAATTTCCTTTCACTATGCCACAGTTTCTACCTCTGTAAAGAAACAGAGTGTACATGGTGAAAATTAAAATTATCTTCATGATGTACGAGCAGTGAGACATGTCTTGGTCAGTGGGTATCTATATGGTTTAATTCCTTGGTAAGTAAAAGTCACTGTTCCCTTTAAGAAATCAGAGGTGAAGAGCTGTGGCAAAGTTGATTACTCCACCTGTAGTGTCAGCATCCCATATGGACACTGGTTCTAGTCCTGGCTGCTCCTCTTCTGATCCAGCTCCCTACTATCGTCTGGGAAAGCAGTGGAAGATGGCCCAAGTGCTTGGGCCCTTGCACCTGCATGGGAGACCAGGGATGAATCGGCTCAGCTCTGGCTGTTGCAACGATTTGAGGAGTGAACCAGTGGATGGAAGACCTCTCTGTGTCTCTCCCTCTCTCTGTAACTCTACCTCTCAAATAAATAAATAAAATATTTAAAAAAAGAAAGAAAGCAGAGGTGAAATGAAGGCAAAACCAGCAGATAGAGATGTTGAAACTACCTTTAGGAAGAGAATTATTTGGTCATCCATTCTTTGTTACCTTGGGAACTTGCCCTGATGACTGGTATCTGACAGTGTGGGATCTTTTTCTCAATAGCTGTCTTGTTACAGGTGTCTGTATGAGGTCACAGGTCAACATCACCAACACTCCACTTTCTTTCAGGAGGAAATTGCATCTGCATACCTTCTGCAGACACACTTAATAGTATCTTTTTAAAAAAAATTATTTATTTGAAGGCAGAGTTACAGAGAGGTGGAGGCAGAGAGTGGCCCAAGCACTTGGGCCATCTTCTATTGCTTTCCTAGGCCATAGCAGAGAGCTGGATCAAAAGTGGAGCAGCCAGGACCTGAACCAGCATCCATATGTGATGCCAGCACTGCAGGCGGTGGCTTTACTGGCTACACCACAGTACCGACCCCTTATATTAAGTTCAGCACTTTGTAGTTTTTAAAGGGTCTTCAAAGACAGTTAAGCAGATCTCAGCCTGTTCTTGGTTGTGATAAACTTTTATTAGCTGTTGAAGTATCTGGGCTCCCAATTTAGATTCATTTCAGCCATGAGGCTCTTAATATTCTGTTTCACCTGTTGAGGCTGGTATGGATAATTTAACTTCTACTTGGTCCCCTATCTTATTAATATGAATAAATCTCAGCCCTTTGAAATCTCAGGCTTTGCAATGCTATACCCTTATTTCTCCACAGCCTAGAGTCCAGCCCCAGACATTAGGTGGAATCCAACTCTTTGCTGGTAGAATTCTCTGATGCTGTGCACTTGACTGATTGCCCAAGCAATGTCCTCTTAACATCCCACAATAATGGTCAGCCTTCTCCATAATAACACATTCTCTCAAAATTTAGTTCTAAACTCCTCTAATGCTAATAGCTTAATGTTAATATCAATATAATTTACTGCGCCTGGAAGCTCATTAAGTGCTTTAAATGTATTAGCTCACAGCACTGCTGTTCACAGTGTTGTTCCTTTGTTTTATAGATAAGTGAATGAGACTCTGGGAGATTTAGTACTTAATTAAATTTAGACAGCTAATAAGTAGATTTAAACTCAAGTCTGATAAAATTTAAAATTTGTGTTCTTAACTAGCCATTTATACAGGTTAACTTAATAATCACCTGCCTTTCACCATATCCTTATGATATATACTGAACTGTGTTAGCCTAAGTTCCTAACTACACTATCTACAGCTGAGTCTCTGCTTACCACTGACCCATCCCACTAGGTGGATGCAGTTCCATATTTTAGCCTCTCCCAATCATTAAATTCAACTGAAGTTATCCAGACTCTGCCTAGAACTTTCCCAAGATATGACATGTCACCTGGTTGATCCTCCCTAAAGTCCTGTGGAATTTATATCACATAGATATTAAGTCCCACTGAGATACAGATAATTACTTTGACTAGTCTTGGTTTAATATAGTTAGCCAGCGGGGAAACTATGAACCCAGGTTTCCCGACTCAAACACTAAAGCACTATACACTAAATTCCCCTGTAATGTTTTAAACTAGGCAAGGAATATGAAACACACACACGCACGCACACACACACACAGTTCAACCCATGACTATGTTGAAGTGCATATAAATTCAATTCTGCATAATTGCTTGAGGCTAAGATGTTGTCAGTCTCTTAACCTTTACTCATCTCCTCTGTGTACCACATTAGTTCATATGCTAGAACAAGAGTCCGTTCAGCTTAGGAAGCAGTCACATTCAATGATCCAGAGCCTATGACACAGTGGATTTGAACGTCACTATATAATTATAGAAGAGAAGCAAAGGAATGAAGTAACAGTGAAGTGAGTAAGATCCCTGGGTGGTTCTAGACAAGAACCAGGAAAGGAAAGATTTTGTTAATTTCTTGGAAAGTTAATACATTTGTCCTTCAAAGCTAGGTAGGTTTTCCAAACATTTTCAGCTGACACGTTTCAATATTTGACATGAGCTCAGAGTAGCAGAAGCAATTAACACCACCGACGAGAACTCAGTAAACAGGGAGACTTGTGACCAACCCTCAACAATTTTCACAGACAAATCATACCAGACGAAGAAATATCCAGAGATCACTCATTCTGTACCCTTGCTGGGAGACCAAGTTTTCTCTAGTTAGTTCCTCAGGTGGTATAGAACCTTTGAGTAGAAGGGCTCCTAGGGTCATCTCTTCTTCTTAAGATTTATTTATTTGAAAGGCATAGGTACAGAGAGGCAGAGACAAAGAAAGAGAGAGAAGTCTTCCATCCACTGGTTCACTCTCCAGATGGCCAGGAGCTTCTTTCCAGTCTCCCACGTGGGTATAGGGGCTCAATTACTTGGGCTATCTTCAATGGCTTTCCCAGGCCTTAGCAGAGAGCTGGAACGGAAGTGGAGCGGCCGGGGCTTGAAACGGCGCCCATATGGGATGCCAGCACTACAGGAAGCAGCTTTACCCACTATGCAGTAGCACCGGCATGGGTCATCTCTTCTAACTCCTTCCTTTTATGAGTGATGCCAGTGACATACAGAAAGGATAAGTGACATACCTAAGATTTTACGGTGAGTCACTGTCAAATTCGAGGTATATACACTCAATACATTACTCTTTCCTCTCAAGAGCTATGTAATTAAAGTTTTCCTTCTTATTAATTCATTAACATGATAGAAAAATTGATCATTTATGAACTAGAATAAGTGAAATCAAGATCCTATGGTAGTTGTGTTTTCAGTATTACGATTTTTTTTTTTTTTTTGTGACAGGGGATAGTGAAAAATGGAAGTACCCATTTGCTACAATTCTACTTTCAATTTCTTTTGGGTATAGAATGATGACCTTATCAACTAATTAATCAAATGTAGGATCAGTCCTTAAATTAAAGATAGGTTAGAGGAGATCATTTTAAAATCCTTGGAAACACTGAGACTATAGGCCTGCACTGAGAGTGCAGTGGGGCCTGGATTCTGAATGAGATCAACTGAAATGCCAACTCAAAACTGGCCACCCTGAGATCAGCTGCTCAATCTTTCTAGCTCCAGTTTCTTTATTGATAAGACTAATAAGCTCTATCTAAGCCTCAGGATTGTAAGGAACACATGAGATTCTGTATTTAGCATGATCCAAAAAATTATACATGTATTTCAAACAAATTTGGGCACCAAAATAAATTTATCTTTTATTTTACAAAGATTAATTTATTTGAAAGGCAGAGTAAAAGAGAGGGAGAAAGAGAGCTTCTATTTGCTGATTCACTCCCCAAACGTATACAACAGCAAAGGCTGGGCCAGGCCAAAGCCAGCAAATAGAACTTCATCCAGATCTCCCATGTGGATGCCAGGGACCCAAGGTGCATCAGCAGGAAGCTGGATCAGAAACAGAACAACCAGGACTTGAACTGGCACTCCGATATGGCATGTAAGTGCCCCATATGGCAGCCTCACCCTCTGCACGACAATCCTAGCTCCTAAATTTATCTTTTAATTTCATTTTCCATCTTTTAATCTCATTTTCATTTCTGACATTCTCTTGTATTTCTGCTTTGGCTGTCTGCACTCTGCCAGCATGTTGCAGCTGTACTCTCTTGGAGCAGCTCTTCTATATGGTATGTCATACCTGCCCTATTTTCACTTGCTGTGAGCAGTCATTCCCTTTGCCTTCTTCCTACATGCATCTGCCAAGGTTCACACATCTGAGGTTCACAGACGTGAGATGGCTCACCTCTCAAGCCTAAGGCTGCTAAGGCTTGGTATCCTGTTTTGTGATGTAAGTTTCAGGAGACTTTTTAAAAAGAAAATAAATTTTTCACAGCAGGTTAAGCCAAAGCCTGCAATGCTTGGATCCCATAGGGGTATAGGTTCAATTCCTGGCTGTTTCATTTCGGATGCAGCTCCCTGCTGATGCACCTGGGAAAGCAGCAGAAGATGGCCCAAACCTGGACCCCTGCCAATGCAACTAAGACACTCAGAAGAAGCACCTGGCTCCTATCTTCGGCCTGGCCAGCCACAGCCACTGGGGCCATCTGAGGAGTGAACCAGAGGATGAAAGACTTCTCTCTGTCTTGCCCTCTTTCTAATTCTGACTTTCAAATAAATACAATAAGTCCTAAAAAAAAAAAAAAACCTGTGAACTTGAAGTATTGAACTGACAATGTGGTCATTTTTCTGAATTTTTAATTTATAGATAAGGCAGGAATAAGCAACTGTAATGCTGTGGGTATATATAATGTCTAGCATCAAATTATGGTTCAAGAATGGAGGAAGCAACATTTTCATACTGAAGTACTGTAGGCATTGAAAGCAGATGGAAAAACTGACAAACTTAGAAAAGGGGAAAGCTCCTCAAAATACTGCCTGGAAAGCTGTGGCAAAGTCCCGATTCCAGAGAAGGGAGCGGGTGGGAAGCACAGTGAATGAATACAATCTTTCACTTTAGCTAATAGTCACTCCTTACTAACAAAATCACCTCTTCTATGTGACTAAGTTTTTATGTATGGAACCTTTTATTTGCCATATCTCATTTCATTTTCACAATTACACTGCTAGAGAAGCAATTTATTTTTCTCATTTTACAACCAGGTATCTAAAGTTTGATGAGGTTAAATATTTTGCCTGAGTTCCTCTGAATAGGATCTACAGAAGTCTAGACTATTAAGAGTTAAGGATTTTTTCTGAAATATAAACTCTTATTCTCCAGAACAAAGTATCAATGTTTCATTACTTTTTATATTTTGATGGATTCTATCCCGTAAGTATAAAGTTGTATATTCATTTATTCAGTCTACCAACGATATTTGAGTATTTATGGACTCTTTAGCAGCTTATACAATCTCAGAGACCCTTTTATAAAGAACCACTATGTTTTTTTAAAAATTTATTTTTTAATTATTTGAAAGAGTTACAGAGAGGTAGATAGAGGTATTCCATCCGCTGAAGAACCACTATGTTAATATGATTTGCAAAATTGCCTGACTGCAAGAAGCATGTCTCAATCACAGGGGCTTAATCAGCAAGGCATTTATTTACCTTCCACAACCGGAAATCCAAGGTGGAGCAGGCCTCAAGACTAGGTCACTCATTGGCAGGGTTTGCGTCAGTCTCAGGATGTGGGTCATCTGGCTACAGCAGTTCTGAGCATCAGATAATAGGAGAAAAAGACAAGGTCTCCTTGAGGAATAGCTGTAGAAGACAGGAATCATTTTCGAGTAGTTCATGGCAGATGTTCCATTGACCTCCATTGAGTTTAGGTCATTCCTGAGCTAAACACTGGCAAAGGGAATGGGATTTCCCTCACACCATTCAGAGGCATCCTGGAACTTCAGCTAAGGTCAGTTTCTGTAGAGGAACAAAGCTATAGAAGAGATGAATAAGGAACAAAACTAACCTTCTGTGAGAAGGAGAATGGAATACATGCTGAATATGGAAATAATGGGGTTCACTAGAGGTCAACATTAGGGTAATAGTTGTGTAGGAACAGGGCCCATAGGAAAGAATGCTCAAGTGAACATTGTAAGAACAGATTATAGAATTTGTTCTATACATTCCTTTAAAATGGAACTCAATATCTGACATTTTAGGGTGACAATACATTTTCATGGTCTATTAATTTGATGGAGAATTATCATTTGTAAGGGAGGAAAGAATACAGTATTTTTAGTAATTCATTCACAAAGTTCATTAATCAATTTAATAAATAACTACTGGGCACATGCTAAATGCTGGGCAGTAGTCTAGGCACTGAGTATTCAAAGATAAATTTTTCAGTTGTTGTATGTCAGCAATTGGGGGAAACAGATATGTAAGCATTTTAATATAATATGTTTCATACTGTACGGTGCAAAAGAGTACACTGGATCAACGCTAATGAGTAACTATATACATATATGATGAGAAATCATGAATAAATATAATAAATAAATGTATACATACTTTCATTCTAGGAGCAGGACAGAGAATACTGTTGACCAAGCTATGTAGAAATGCTTTCAGCATTTTAAGTATTATAGACTTCACATTCAGATTGAACATGGAATCACATAAGACATAGATGGTTGCATGGCTACTTTCCCAAGTACAGCTCTAGTAAGACCAGCATGGCTGACACCTAACTACAATCTGTATTTGCTTAAGCTATGACAGATCACTCTCTATAAAGAAAGCTTTGATAATTTAAATATGGAATCCAAAACTTTGATAGTTAATAATTACTATATCATAGATTAAGTTCTCATATTCTTCACAAACAAGACCTTATCAGAAAGCCCCTTATGAGATAGATATCATTATTGCTATCATTGTTATTTTACACATGAGCAAACTGAAACTCAGAGAAGCTAAGCAATTTGCCCAAGGGACTAAATTACAGATACAGATAAAAGAACTGAACCCAGACTCTATTGTCTCCAAGCCTGTACTTTTCATATTTCAACTAGTGCTTTTCAAAAGGTGATCCATAGTCTACATATATTGAAATCACTTGGAATCCTTGTTAAAGATTCAAACTCTTCAGCACCACCCAAGCCCATTGAATCAGTACCTCTGAGATGAAAGTTTTTTGCATTATTTACCCACTGCTTAGTAACAAATGGCTAACCTACTCTACCACTGACACTTAAGACACCCTGGAGAAAAGGTTAAAATTTTACTAAAAAACACACATGAATAATGATCTTACTTAGTTTATCTTATCTAGAAGCCTTCACTGTAGAGACGGGAACACTTACCAGGTACAAAGTTTATAACCTAAGTTTTATATTACAATACCAAATTATCCCATGTGTGGGTATACCGGTGGTACCTGAGACTCCTGGGACTTTTCCTGATTCCAACTGGCTCTATGATGTTAGAGAGGTCTAAAGTTATTCCTAGGTACTTTTCATTCCTAGGTATCAGTTCCTCCACTGTCAGCTTCAGTATGTGAATGTGCCCTTCATAAAGATGGATGATCTTGAGATTCAATCAGGAAAATAACTTTCCCAGGTGACAAAGCACAACCAAATGCTCCCAGGATTTCTACTTTGAAGTAAAGAAATGTCCATTAAGGCAAGATAACATAATACCACATTTCCATCTCTGTGTTCTTAAAAACATTTTTCTTCTTACTATTGCCCATCTTCTTGGGATTCTTTCAGGGACAAGACTGAATAAAATGTGTAAATAGATGTTTCCCTTATTTATTTCAGACAGCTGTAAACAGTAGCAAGTTCAATAAAAGTGCTCCATTACTAAGGATCCTATAAATGCTTATTTTAGCCCTATTTTTTAAAATATTATTTATTTATTTATTTGAAAAACAAAATGAGGCTGACGCCGTGGCTCACTAGGCTAATCCTCTGCCTGTGGTGCTGGCACTCCGGGTTCTAGTCCCAGTTGGGGCACTGGTTCTGTCCCAGTTGCTCCTATTCCAGTCCAGGTCTCTGTTGTGGCCTGGGAAGGCAGTGGAGGATGGCCCAAGTGCTTTGGCCCTGCACCCACATGGGAGACCAGGAGGAAGCACCTGGTTCCTGGCTTCGGATAGGTGCAGTGCGCCGGCCGTGGTGGCCATTTGGGGAGTGAACCAACAGAAGGAAGACCTTTCTCTCTGTCTCTCTCTCTCACTAACTCTGACTGTCCAAAAAAAAAAAAAAAAAAAAAAAAGACAGAAATTAAAAGAGGGACAGACAGAGAAATGGCCTGCATATTCCCTCACTGATGCATTTTTATCATTGCCTTGGAAAAGCAAGCAAATATAAGACTAGATAATAAATTTGTGTTATTTTATTACTACATTTTGGAGTAAGTGGTGTCTTTATGGCCCTATGGATTTAATACTATGCATTTATAAGAATTTTCCGGAGAAAGCCAGAGGCATCACCACACTGCCATAGGTATCCATGGCACATATACAAAAAGTGTAAGGACTCCTGCTCTAGGAGCTTGCCAGGATATGACCCCAGGGTCCATCTGTGCACTGCAGGAGGTTTTTCATCCCTGGGAATGACTGTTGAACATATGTCCAGGTGGGCTTTTTTTTTTTTAAGATTTATTTTATTTGAGAGTCAGAGTTACACAGAGAAGAAAGGCAGAGAGAAAGAGAGGTCTTCCATCCGATGGTTCTAATTGGCTGCAACAGCTGGAGCTGTGCTGATCCAAAGCCAGGAGCCAGGAGCTTCTTCCAGGTCTCCCACGCAGGTGCAGGGGCCCAAGGACTTGGGCCATCTTCCCCTGCTTTCCCAGACCATTGAAGAGAGTGGGATCGGAAGAGGAGCAGCCGGGCGCCCATATGGGATGCTGGCGCTTCAGGCCAGGGCTTTAACCCGCTGCACCACAGTGCTAGCTCCCAGCTGGACTTTTAAAACTGTCGTCAGGGCCAATGCCACGGCTCACCTGGTTAATCTTCTGCTTGTAGTGCTGGCATCCCATATGGGCGCCTGGTTCTAGTCCTGGTTGCTCCTCTTCCAGTCCAGCTCTCTGCTGTGGCCCGGGAGGGCAGTGGAGGATGGCCCAAGTGCTTGGGCCCCTGCACCCGCATGGGAGACCAGGAGGAAGCACCTGGCTCCTGGCTTTGGATAGGTGCAGCGTGCCGGCCGTGGTGGCCATTTGGGGAGTGAACTAACGGAAGGAAGACCTTTCTCTCTATCTTTCTCTCTGTCTATGCCTCTACCTGTCAAATAAAAAAAACAAAAAACAAAAAAAACTGTAGACAAAAAATTTCCATTACGTGGCTACAGAAGCAGAAATCACTATATGCCTCACCCCCTACCCAAGTTAACTAATTATGGTAAATGCCTTGCAAATGCATCTGAAAGTACGTGACTTACAAGCCACAAAAAATATTAACAGGCATTAGATTTTCCTGCTACTTTACCAAACTCTTTTATGAGTTCCAATAGTTCTTATAGGAATTTATTGGATCCCCTATATATAATATCATGTCATCTGCAAATAGGGATAGTTTAACTTCCTCCTTTCCCATTTGTATCCCTTTAATTTATTTTTCTTGCCTGATGGCTCTGGCTAAAACTCCTAGGACTACATTGAATAGCAGTGGTGAGAGTGGACATCTCTGTCTGGTGCCAGTTTTCAATCGAAATGCCTCCAACTTTTCCCCATTCAATATGATGCTGGCCATTGGTTTATCATAAATTACCTTAATTGTGTTGAGGAATGTTCTTTCTAATCCCAATTTGCTTAGAGTTTTCAGCATGAAAGGGTGTTGTATTTGTCAGATGCTTTCTCTACATCTATTGAGATAATCATATGATTTTTGTTTCTCAATTTGTTAATGTGATGTATCACATTGATTGACTTTCGAAAATTGAACCATCCCTGCATACCAGGAATAAATCCCACTTGGTACGGGTGAATGATCTTTCTGATGTGTAGCTGGATTCGGTTTGCCAGAATTTTGTTGAGTATGTTTGCATCTATGTTCATCAGGGAGATAGGTCTGTAGTTTTCTTTCTCTGTTGTGTCTTTTTTGGGCTTAGGAATTCAGGTGATATTGACTTCATAGAAAGAATTTGGGAGGATTCCCTCCCTTTCAATTGTTTTGAATAATTTGAGAAGAACTAGAGTTAGTTGTTCTTTAAATGTCTGGTAGAATTCGGTGGTGAAGCCATCCGGTCCTTGGCTCTTTTTTTTCAGTGTGCATTTATTACTGATTCAATTTCTTTCATGGTTATGGGTCTGTTTAGGTTTTCTATATCTTCACGCTCAGTTTAGGAAGGTTGTATGTGTCCAGGAATCTATCCATTTCTTCCAGGTTCCCCAATTTGTTAGCATACATCTCTTTGTAGTGGTTTCTGATGATTCTTTTTATTTCTGTGTGTCTGTTGTTACATTTTCATTACTATCTTTGATTTTACAGATTTGGATCTTCTCCTTTTTTTGGTTAGTTGGACCAATGGTGTGTTTATTTTGTTTATTTTTTTCAAAGAACCAGCTCTTGGTTTTGTTTTTCCAAGACTTTAATCATCTAGTGAATAAATATAGCAAGGTATTATTCAATTCCATATTGTACTCTGTTTACATATCACTTTCTTATTTATTTAAGTCAGAGAATATATATTGCTACACTACTAATGACAACAATCACTTGCCTTGGTAAAAAAGGTGGGGGCAGGAAGAATAAAGGAAGAGAAAAATATCAGCTTTCAATTATTTAACCAACCCATCCTCTCTGTACATGACATCCAATCAAATTTTGATCTATTCCAATTTATATAATTTATATAAATGAGAGATCCAGAAATGGGAATTTTTGATTATACCATACCCCTAAAATAAATAGCAGATGTTTTTAACTCCTCAGAATTTGGACACTGCTATATAACCCATGACATAACGCAAGGCTGAAGAGGGTAAGTTGGTGGTAGAGCAATGTGAAGATTTGGGGCATTCTTGCTACCAATTTAAAGCTCACTCCAAAACCTAGGCCTAGAAAGGGAAGAGGACTCTGATGATAGCAGGTAAACAGAGAAACATGGGACTGGAGAGAGTAGAAGAAGGTGAGAGAGACTGAAATAGAAATCTTACATTTATGAAAGTGTTTCTGTATCATCTCTTCTCCCTCCCTACCCACCCTGAAAAATAAACTCAAAAAATATTTTTAATACCTTCATGGTTATGAAACACAAAAGCCCAAAGAAGTGAAGAGATATTTCTGAATTCACACAGCTTCAAGGAGCAGAATTAAGATGTAAACTTGGGAAGGCAGGATTAAGAGATTGCCTCTGGCCTGGCCCTTGCTTTCCTTCAATCCACTCCTCAACACAGTTAGTGACTGGATCTTCCTGATGCAAAGCTCTGATGATGTCACTTTGAGATTCAATATATTTTAAAGCACTTGGGGTAACTGTGGGACTTTAAGTCTAGCTATTGCTTACTTCTGTTGTACCAGATCTGACTCCTACCAGCCTCTAAGAAATACCTGTTAAATATGCAGGAATTTTGTAAGTCAGTTGTTAAGATGTTAGTAGTTTGAATTTGGCCAAGTGGAAATATTAACACCACAGAAATGAGAAAAATTATAAATGAAGGCTTAATTTTTTATAACAGCTTTCCCAATGCACCACTTACCCATACTGTATGCCATTTAATTACACAATCATTCTTCTTTTCAGCCATGCATACTATCACCTAATAAGCTATACTATTCCTTTGCCTAGAACAACATTCTCCTTCTCCTCTACCTCTGGCACTACTCCCATTAGTTTTCTTTTCTTTATTAAAGATTTATTTATTTATTTGAAAGTCACAGCTATACAGAGAGAGAAGGAGAGGCACAGAGTGATGAGAGAGGGAGAGGTCTTCCATCCACTGGCCCACGCTGCAATGCCGAAGTTGTGAGAATGCAAAGCCAGGAGCCAGGAGCTTCTTCTGGGTCTCCCATGCGGTGGCAGGGGCCCAAGGACTTGGGCCAACTTCCACTGCTTTCCCAGGCCACAGTAGAAAGCTGGATTGGAGGTGGAGCAACTGGGACCTGAACTGGTACCCACGTGGGACACCAATACTGCAGGCGGTGGCCTCACCTGCTATGCCACAGCGCTGGCTCCCCCTCCCATTAGTTTTCCAAGTTGCAGTTTCTGTATTATTTTCTTCCTGACATTCATTGACCTCTAACCCTCCTCCCAGAAAAGCTGGGTAAGGTGTCCCATTTAGGCACTCAACATGGCATACCTTACTTTCCATTCCTGAGGCAGTACTGCCACTGCCCTACTTCCTGCCAGCTTATGTTACTGGCTACAAGCTGCATGAATGCAGGAACGCCATCTTATGCTTTATTTTAGCCCATTTTCTATGTTTGTGACATCTAGGGATGCTCAATGTTTGGCAAATGAGTGAGATAAATTATTAGAGTTAAGTCTCAGGAGACAAAGTGTCTGAAAAATAAGATTCTTAACTTATTTATATTCAGAGATAGAACATCAGAAATTGGGAAAACAATATCAAATTGGAAAATAATTTAAGAAAGTAAAAATAAATTACAAAATCAGAGTCTTTTTTTTTTTTTTTTTTTTTTTTGACAGGCAGAGTGGACAGTGAGAGAGACAGAGAGAGAAAGGTCTTCCTTTGCCGCTGGTTCACCCTCCAATGGCCGCCGCTGCAGCCGGCGCACCGCGCTGATCCTGGCAGGAGCCAGGAGCCAGGTGCTTTTCCTGGTCTCCCATGGGGTGCAGGGCCCAAGCACCTGGGCCATCCTCCACTGCACTCCCTGGCCATAGCAGAGAGCTGGCCTGGAAGAGGGGCAACCGGGACAGAATCCGGCGCCCCAACCGGGACTAGAACCCGGTGTGCCGGCGCCGCAAGGTGGAGGATTAGCCTATTGAGCCACGGCGCCGGCTCAAAATCAGAGTCTTGAAAGAGTTTCAGTTTATTTCTGGTTCTAAGTCAAGGATGGCAAGCAACGTGTCCAGACAATACTACTTCCCCTTGCCACAGGCATGAGAAACTTCCCTATTGATCCCTGCACCTTTATCTGTGGAGCCCAGGAGATTCTTCTAGGTTAAGGCCACTGTCATCAATCAAAGTTGGCATTTGAATTGGAACTCATTTGCCTATGCAGACAAAGTCATAAAACATGATGACTGCTATCTTCCTCCCAGAAGCTTTTCTGCCCTACATTTTGTATCTGCCCAGCTGGATCCTTTTTGGTATCACTGAGAGAAATGAAGAAGAGAAAGAAGGGGAAGTGGTATTGCTATGTGGAGTTTCAGAAAGATTACAAGGGGCTAAGGAAGGCAACTAGTAGCCTGTTCTTGAATTTCAGCTCTTTCCTTTTCCTTTCCTTCCTTGAGTTTCTTCTTTCCTCTTTTCCTCTTCTTTTTTTCTTTTAAAGATTTATGTATTTATTTGAAAGGCAGAGTTAGAGAGAGGCAGAAGCAGAGAAAGAGAGAGAGGTTTTCCATTTGCTTGCCCACTCCCCAGATGACCGCAGTGGCCTGAACTGCGCAGATCCGAAGCCAGGAGCCAGGGGATTCCTCTGGGTCTCCTACATGGGAGCAGGGTCCCAAGGACTTGGGCCATCTTCTACTGCTTTCCCAGGCCACAGCAGAGAGCTGGATCAGAAGTGGAGCAGCCAGGACTCCAACCAGAACCCATATGGGATGCTGGCACTGCAGGTGGTAGCTTTACCTGCTATGCTACAGCGCTGGCTCCTTTTCTCTTCTTAATAATTCTCCCACGCATTGTCTTTCCACTTGCCTTTCTCATTCCTAGCTTTTGAGTCTGTTTAACCTACTCTTTCCACTCTACAGCACTTCTTGCTTCTCAAATCCATCTTCTGGTTCCTGTTTCTCCCTTTGTCCTCTGTCATTCTCTTTATTTTGGAACTCTTCTTCCTTTCTTATTTTTCTCCTGCTTTTGAACAGGTTCTATTTTCTCTTTCTGAATTTTATTTTAAATTTTCTCTACCTCATTCTAATTCTCCCTTTATCACCTATATTCTAGAAAAATTTTTTTTGTCTTGAACACTATTTTCCCCTCTTTCTGACTCTACATCTACTTACCTTTCAGATTTCAGTTTCTTTATCAGTTTTCTTCCTGTCACCCATCCTCCCCTGACACACAATATTCACAGATAGTAAGTCATATTTTTAATATGTATTTCATTTATTTGAAAAGCACAGTTACAGAAGCAGAGAGAGAGGGAGATAAACACACACACACACACACACACACACACACACACAGACAGAGAGATTTCTCATCAGCTGCTCCACTCCCCAAATGGCCACAAGGGCCAGACTGAAGCCAGGAGCTTCATCCAGGTCTCCCACATGGGTGCAGGGCCCCAAGCACTTGGGTCATATTCTGCTACTGGATTGGAAGTGGAGCACCTGGGGCATGAACTGGTGCTCATATGGGATGCCAGTGTTGCAAGGGGCAACTTAACCCACTGTACCACAATTTTGGCCCCAAGTAATTCATTTTCTTTTCTTTGCAGAGTAATTTTTTAAAAATTTTATTTGGGTTATAAAGTTTCATATATTTCATATATACAGATTTAGGAATATAGTGACACTTCCCCCCCATCCTCCCTCCTGCCCATGCTCTAACACTTCCTCTTCTTCCCTTTCACATTCCCACTCTGTTTTTACAAAGACCTATTTTCAGTTTACTTAATGATTAGATAGTTAGTCCTAAACTAAGTAAAAGAGTTCAACAAATAGTATGAAGAGAAAAAAACAAACAAAACAAAATTCTGTTCCTCATGAAAGAGACAAGGGCTGTAAACAATCATTGAATTTCACAATGTCTATTTCACTCCAATACATTACATTTCAGGTCTCTATTAGTAACCTCAAATCATGGAAAACATATGGATCTTTCAAATAAATATCAAAGTATTTTATTTCATGTAAAGGCAATGGATAAAGCATCCTATCACATACATGTAATACAACAATGCAAATTATTTTCCAACTAGATTTATAAATTTTACATTCCTTCTAAAGGGACAAAACTCATTAGGTATGTCTCTCTAAATTACAGTGAACAGTAATGGCAATAACAACAGCACTACCAAAAAAAGGTGCACATTGTTCAAGGTATTACTCAAGGTCTAAAGCCCTGCACTTAGTCTGGTTTCTAAAGACATATCATGGAAAACTTAATTTGTGAATGAACACAGGATGATTAGGGCATTTAAATTTTTACTGCCATATTAATGTTTGTAATATATTGTGCAGAAAAATTATGCCTTTCTAGGAGCTTCTGCATGGCTTTCTAAAGGCATGTCTGTACTTTTTCTCTTATTCACTTAATAAATACAAAAAGGTTATACCGTTTTTTTAAAAAGTAGAACACAATGATTCTGAGTTGGAGTCCAACAATGTGCCGCCACTAGGAAGAGGCAACCAGTCATGGCAAGGCGTTGCACAGAGGGTGGGGAAGTTTTGTTAACCTTGTTTTAGCAGGGAGGCATCAGTGTTTCCTGAAAGTCTGTCATTCCAGTGACTGACCAGGTGTAAAAACGATCTTAGAACTAACAAACAAAATAAAGGAAACAGCAAATCCCTGAAGAGAAGCCCCACATACCAGATGAGAAAGAGATGGGGGACATTATACACAGAATTCTTCTTGCCACACAAAATTTACTAATTATCAGTTAAAGAAGAACAATTACTGAACACTAAATGCAAATCCACTGTTTCACTGGGGAGACAGTTTGGTTGTAATTAAGAATATGAATTTTCATGATAAACAGACTTGGGTTTATTTTGTCACTCCAAAACTTACCAGCTGAACTATAAACTATTCTTATTCAAAAACATGAGGAATACTTGGCAAAATCTAATCTTCCTAGATCTTAGTTTTGGGAATTTAAAACAAAAACAAAACAGCTTTCATAATAGGTGGGAAATCTGTGTTTCACATAAAACCTAAAATCAGGTTTCAGCACATATTCAAAACCAAAATCTTTATTTGCCCTGGTCTTCTTCCCAGTTCCATAGAAATAAAAACCCTCTACCCTACTTTACTTTCCACTAACTTAAAGTCTCAAGGTGCATAAAACAGTGAATCCCTTGCCCCCATACTGCCGGGTATTCTTCATCAGGGATAAGTCAGGACAGTGGTAATCAGTGCTGACCTCTCCCTCCCCACCCCAACCTCTGAATGTTTAACAGTGGCTTTATTAAGTGAATGCTTGAAAATTTTCAACATTAAATTCGATTTACTTCACATTTTTGTTTGCAAATATATCATTAGCAATTCCTAAATTTTTAAATTAACCATCTTGAAGAACAGAAGGCCTGCTCTCAAATGTCTCTTCTGAGGTGACATTAAAGACTGAAAGAAAGCTGTGACTTGAGTCTATGACTCTAACGAACAATGACTATATTATCACTGGTGAACTCATACCAGGGAACTTCAAAGTTGAGAGACATGGATACCTTCCTGCTCCTCCAAGACCAGATACATCATAGTGGTACCCATGACAAGGGTAGTAAAAACCATCCAAATATCTTGCCTTCGCAATAGGTACACAACCAAGATGAGAGTAAACACCCATTAAGATAACCAATTTATGTTTCCTGACTTGTTCTAAATCATGCTCAACAGGAACACTTCACCTGAAGCTTCCTGGTGACTTTCTTTCTTTGTTCTATAGCACAAAAATAGGGATTTGTCACTCCATTTGAAAGCCATGCTCTTGCCTTCCAGAATATCAGATACTTTGACTTCAGTTTTTGACAGGGTAGAATCACTCACATTGAAGACAAACTGGAAGACATTAACATTCCTGCCTGTATATGCCATGCAGTAGTTGTTGCAGTTACCAAACAATAAATCTTTTCCATCTTCACTACTATCTTTTGAACACTCTGTACTATCTAAAACTTCATTGCAATGATAGTCAGTAAAAGGCAAGCACTTCGACTTCTGTAGGAAGCAGGGTCATTGAGGCCAACAGAAATGATGGAAGCCCAGCCCAGGGTCTGACCACTCAACAACTTTCACCACAGGTCACTTCACATCTAGCATAGAGAGCAACAGTGTGGTGGGCACTGTGGCCTGCATCAGGGGCCATAGCACAACTACCAGCTAGCAAGACTTGACCAACAGGATGGGAGCAAATTGCCCAACACAGGCAGCAACCACTAACCCAGCCACATCTTTTTAAACAAAGGGATTAATGTCCAGACAGGAAAAGTAGATGCCATGTGCAGTGCCTTTTTCTTTAAAACTGCTTCCCTTGATTTACTTTACCTTTCTCAACTGTTTAGAACTTCTACACACCCTCTCTGACTGCTTTTTCCCAATAAATGAGAACAAGCCTTGAGGCACTCATTATGGAAAAGAGACCTGGGTAAGGTAACAAGTAGCAAACTCCAGAGAGCAGCCTAGAATGGGTACTTATATATTTGGAAGGAAGTGTAATTTTGTCTAGTAAAACATTATGATTTACAAAAGGGTCACACTGTTTAAAAGATTTCTATGGTTGAAATTTTAATCTACCCTTTCCTCCCTTCTCCTCACCCCTCCCCATTGACGGAAGGCGCTGTCATATCCTGCAGAGTGATGGGGCAAACTCTTCTTCAATTCCCCAGTCTATGGATACTAAATCAAGATAATTATATCTGTATGCCCACTAAGCTATAAATTTCATAGTGATGACAGAATTGCTTACCATCCCAATAATGGATTATGGAGGATATGAGCATGGTGAGAAATAGGGAAGAAACATCCACCCAGGTAGTATTAGCAATGTGGTTTTCCTAGTCAGTACCACAAGTCCTAAGGCTATTTGTTTTGTCACAAAATCTTTATTTGCAGATACCTTGAGTTAGTTGTAGAAACCACAGTGTAATATTTTTCCTTCTAGATTAAAATTACCTAAGGCAGAAAAACTTAAGATTCCTTTCTAAGCTATTAAATTGACTTTAAAATCTTGTTGCTGCATTTATAAAACATTTTAGGTTAACCAAGTTTGTTTGTTTGTTTGTTTGTTTGTTTTTGACAGGCAGAGTGGACAGTGAGAGAGAGAGACAGACAGAAAGGTCTTCCTTTGCCGTTGGTTCACCCTCCAATGGCCGCCGCGGCTGGCGCGCTGCGGCCGGCACAGCGCTCTGATCCGATGGCAGGAGCCAGGAGCCAGGTGCTTTTCCTGGTCTCCCATGGGGTGCAGGGCCCAAGCACTTGGGCCATCCTCCACTGCACTCCCTGGCCACAGCAGAGAGCTGGCCTGGAAGAGGGGCAACCGGGACAGAATCCGGCGCCCCGACCGGGACTAGAACCCTGTGTGCCTGCGCCGCAAGGCGGAGGATTAGCCTAGTGAGCCGCGGCGCCAGCAGGTTAACCAAGTTTTTAAAATTATTTATAAGTAGGTTCTAAAAAAATATTTCCCATTTTAAAAACTTAGTCAATTAGATTGTCTAGAGGTTTTACATTGATAAACTTGATTTCCCTTTCCAATATTATAATTGACTGATTTAATGAATTGTACTTTTCTGAGTACCAATGAATTTTTATAAACAATATAAAATGACAAAATTAAATTTCTCTTAGATATTGTAATACTGAAACTAACATCAACATATCACACAAAAAACAGATAAATGTAAACCAGTATTCAATTAACCATTTCAAATTTATTTGCAAAGTTGTTATTTCAGTTAATAAAATTTCTTTATTTTAGATCCATCTATTTGCTGCCTACAAAAAACACTGCTCACCAACAAAGATATAAGCAGGTTGAAAGTGAAAGAATAGAAAAAGATATCCCTTGCTACTGCAAAGAAAAAACAACCAGGTATAGCTATCTTACCATCAGAAAAATAGTCTTTAATCCAAAAAATTCAAAAGAGACAAAGAAGGCATTATATAAAGATTAAGGAATCAATTCAATAGGAAGATGTGACTATAATAAATGTATATGCACCCATTGCCGAGGTGCCTGGCTATTTAAAACAAATTTTAAAGGATATAAAAGGAGACATGGACTCCAATACAATGAAACACCCCACTTTCATCAATGGACAGATCAACCAAACAGAAAATCAACAAAGAAGCAACAGAGTTTGTCTACACTATGGACCAAAAGGCCCTAACTGATATCTACAGAACATTTAATCTTACATTTGAAAAATACACATTCTTCTCATCAGTGCATGGAACTTTGTCCAGGACACCATATGCTATGCCATTAAACAAGTCTCAACAAATTAAAAAAAAATCCGAAATCATATCATGTATGTTTTCTGACCACAATGGAATGAAGCTGGAAATTAACAACTTAAGAATCTCTGGAGCATATGAAAACACATGGAGACTGAACAACATACTCTGGAATGAACAGTCACAGAAGAAATCAAAAGGGAAATAAAATTTCTGGAAATGAATGAAGATAACAACACATTATATCAAAACTTAAGGGATACAGCAAAAGCAGTGTTAAGAGGGAACTTTATAACAATTAGTGCCTACATCAAGAAATTGGAAAAGCAACAAATAAATGAGTTATCAATGCATCTCAAGGACCCAGAAAAATAACAAATCAAACCAAAAATTAGTATGAGAAAAAAAAACATAAAAATTAGAAAAATATTTAAATAATTGAAACAAAAGAATGCTACAAAAGACCAGTGAAATGAAGATCTAGTTTTTAGAAAAAGTAAACAAAATTGACATATCATTGGTACAACTAACTAAAAAAGGGGTGGGGAGGAATATGCAAATCAATTGAATCCGGGATGATAAAAGACATGTAACAATGAAAATATCAGGAATTACTAAAAACAGCTATATGACACAAAATTGGAAAATCTAGAAGAAATGGATATATTCCTGGACACATATAATCTACCAAAATTGAGTCGTGGAGACAAAGAGAAACCTAAATAGGCCAATAACCAAGATGAAGATTCAGTTGGTAATAAAAACCCTCCCAACAAAGAAAAGCTCACGACTGGCTGGTTTTACTGCTGCATTCTACCAGACTTTTAAAGCAGAACTAATTCCAATTCTTCTCAAGCTATTAAAAAACAATTGAAAGGGAGAAAATCCTTCCAAATTCCTTCTGTGAAGCCAATATCACCTTAATCTCAAAACCAGAAAGAGATACAACAAAGAAAGAGAACTATAGACCAATATCCCTGATGCACATCAATGCAAAAATCCTCAACAAAATACTAGCTAATTGTATACAAGAACAAACCAACAGATCATTCACCTGGACCAAGTGGGATTTACCCCTCATATGCAGGGATGGTTCAACACACACAAATCAATAAATGTGATATATCACATTAACAAATCAAAGAATAAAAACTGTATGATTGCCTCAGAAGATGTAGAGAAAGCATTTGATAAAATACAACATCCTTTCATGATAAAAACTTTAAGCAAATTGAGTACAGAAAGAACATTCCCCAACACAATCAAGACAATATATAACAAACCCACAGCAGTATCATAATGAAGGGGAAAAGTTGGAAGCATTTCCTCTAAGACCCAGAACCAGACAAGGATGTCCATTCTCACCATTGCTATTCAATATAATTCTGGAAGTTTTAGCCAGAGCCATTAGAGAAGAACAAGAAATCAAATTGATACAAATTGGAAAAGAGAAAATCAAATTATCCCTGTTTGAAGATGATATGATTCTATATAGAGGGGAACCAAAAGATTCTACCTAGACACTACTGGAACTCAAAAGACAGTATGATGAAGTTATTTAGTATTACAATTTATTATGACACCAAATACCAAATAATACCAAATAAATAATACCAGATTTAAAGACAGTACAGGGTAGTTATAATCAAAACAGGCTGGAACTGGCACAAAATAGACAAGCAAACCAATGGAACAGAATAAACTCCAGAAATCAGTCTGTGAATCTACAACCAATTAATGTTTGACAAAGGGGCTAAAATCAATCCCTGGAGCAAGGACAATCTCTTCAACAATGGTTCTGGGAAAACAGTATCTCTGCATACAGAAGTATGAAGCAAGAACCCTGCCTTACTCCTTATACAAAAATCTACCCAAAATGGTTCATGGACCGAAATCTATGAGGTGATACCATCAAACTGCTAGAGAACACTAGGAGAAACTCTGAAAGACACTGGCATTAGCAAGGACTTTTTGGGAAAAAAAATTCAGAAGCACAGGCAATCAAAGCCAAAATTGACAAATGAGATTACATCAAACTAAGAAGCTTTCATACTGAAAAGAAACACTCAACAGATTGAAGAGGCAAACTGACAGAATGAGAGAAAATATCTGCAGAATATGTAATGGATAAAGGATTAATATCCAGAATCTATAAAGAGCTCAAGAAACTCAACAACAATAAATAATACAGTTAAGAAAGTGGCAAAGGACTTGAACAGGTATTTTTAAAGAGGGTATTCAAATGGCCAAAAGAAACATGAAAAAAATGCTGAGGATCACTAGCCATCAGGGAAATGCAAATCAAATCACAATGAGGTTTCACTTCACCCCAATTAGAATGGCTCTCATGCAGAAATCAACACACAATAAATGCTGGTGAGGATGTGGGGAAAGAGGCTCCCTAATCCACTGTTGGTGGGAATGTACACTGGTAAAGCCAATGTGGAAGACAGTATGGAAATACTCCAGAAAGCTGAAAACAGATAATATCATATGACCCAGGCATCCTGCTGCTGAGAATTTACCCAAATGAAATGAAATCAGCATATGAAAGAGTTATCTGTCCCCCATGTTTATTGCAGCTCAATTCATAATAGCTAAGATATGGAATCAAGGGTATTGTTCTGAGGAATTGAAGGCTTTTTCCTAAAGACACATCTTCGGGTATCAGTTTGGTAGGCTAGCTTGTCTTAGTTCCAGCTGGACATGTAGTATAGTGTAGTAAAGTCTCCCTATACTATCTTTGCTATAGTTGATGGCAGCAGTAGTGGGGATCTGGGGTATGCCTGGGGTCCAGTAAAGTTGCTCAGATCCCTGTCACACAGCCCTCCAGTCACTTCCCCAGTAAAGGACTGGAATCAAAAGCTACACTAGTGCTGGGAGCAAGCCCTGCTGGAGCTTCAAGTGACCAGGCTCCTACCCATCATCAAAAACAGGAACTGGAAGTGCTAGAACAGTATGGCACTACAGGTAGATGGGGCTTGCCCTAGTAGCAGCATAAACTCACATACCCCAAACCATTGCTTGGCTTTAGAGGTCAGATAGCAGTGCTAGCACTGGGATTGGCAAGAGCCTAGCTGTTGTCTGGGGGTGGGGCTGGAGGCACCGGAGTAGCCTTGGCTCTTGAATGGGCAGGACACACATGTCCCAAGCCACTCTCCAAAGGAGGGACCGGGCTGCAAATACAGTGCTGGTGCCAGAATAAACAGTGTAGGAAACCCAACTGCCATCCTGGGGAGGGGCTGGAATCTTGAGCAGTGCTAGAGATTGGACTGTGAGTCCTTCACTATCTGGCTGGCTCTAGCACTGGGAGTGTCTGTATGAATGCACAGTACAAACACAGTCCTGAGCATGTACACAGGGCAGACCAAGCAGGGCCACATGAATCTTGACCCAGAGTCCTGGTTATCACGAATCTCAGTGGCAAAAACAATAACTGGAGTAGCTGAGAGAAGGAAGAGAACGGGGGATTATTTCCAAATCTAAAAGGTCGTGTGCCCCTACTTCTAAGGTCCTAAGGTGCCAGATCTCCATGCTGCTCTGGACTTCCTCTGTCCTACAGAACAAAATACTGTGTGAGCTAGGCAGCTGGGGTCACCCTTGTGCTGCTGGGTTCAGTTGGACCTATGAGGAGAGTTTGACAAATTAAAGAAACTAAATAACATGTAGTATTACTGAGTGTAGAAAATGAGCAGTGGAGTAGTGCAATGCATATAAAAGTAAGTTTATACAGAGTTTAGAAGTTATAGTGATACATTTTTGGAAATGATTCTGGTTACAAGTTTCAGGACTAAGCTATATTACTTTTTAATTAGTGTTTACTGGTCTTCTATTTCACTTTGTCATTATCTGAGTGTCCTTAAACCTTACACGCTCAACTTTATAGTCTTGAAAAGGATCACAGTAATTCTTATTTGTATGTCATTATAAGTAAGTGCTGATTTTTAAAGCTACTCTGTTTTGTTTATATTATTCTTTCTTTTGTTGCTTAAAAACAAATTTTTCATTTATTGGACATCAGAAATCTTAATAGTTATTTTATAATGAAGAATCATTCCTTTCATGTTGTTCATGAAACTTCCTTTCATGTTGTTCACCAAATGTATTCATCTATCATGCCACATTCTTTCTTTCTTTAACTTTGAATATACCTAAATTAACCACATCCTGTTAATTCAACCTTTACAATCTCTTTGTGAATCACTATCTCCTCTATATTACCATTGGACTACTTTAATTCACATTCCTATTCTTCTCAAGCCAAGCAAAATTCAGCTCTCCCTACACTGATCCTTAGGCTTCCAGACTCTCTCCTCATTACACAGCATAGGATCAATCAGGATTATGCTTGACATGCAAGTGCTATCATTTCAGTATTCTCTGAGTAATACAGAACCATGGAGATTGTTATCAAGGGAAAGTTCACAATCATTAGTGTTGCATAGATGTTCTTTCAATCTACCCCAGCAGACATTACCAGTTCCCTTGCATGTAACTGCCCTTCATTATACCCTATACTGCCACACCCAAGACTTCTTTATCTCTAGACCTCTTTATTTTCATAAATATGTTAACTTTTTACATTGCCTTTGATTGGGATGGCTTCCACCTCTCTGTGCATTTGAGAAACCCTGTTTAACCACTCAAATACCTTCTCCTCTTTGATCCCTTTTCTGAATATCTGAAGCAGAAACATCTCTTCTCTCATGCCTATGAAATTCTGTGTTTTCTACAATGTGATATTAGTCATATGATACCTGGTCTTGTGTGTCAGTTTATGTTGATTTTTTTCTTCATCAGAATTAGTTTCCCAAAGTCTTCACCATGTCATTTTAATCATGATATAATAAATATGTTACCATATATATATATAATCTTGATATGACACCATATATATACCATATACATACATAAAGATACATATATAGATCTATTCCTCTAACAATATTGTATAGGATATCAAATGCTTCACTCAGAGACTCATAAGGAATGGATACAAGATAAATCGAAGGAATGTTTATGGAATGAAAAAATGATATCAAGTGTTAGACTCAATAAAAATATTTAAAAAAAAAGATATTTATTTGCCATACTAGCAAATACAAGGTGCCTGCTATAGGTAATGGGGTAGGATTTAGGTCACTGCATATGTTTAATCAAGGAAGAAAGCTGATTTTATTTATTTACAACACTGTCACTATCATGGTATTAAGAGGTAAGAATTTTAAGAGGTGATTATGTTTTGAGGGCAAAGGTCTCATCAATGGATTAATCTTAGTTTTGTGGAAGTAGTTTAAATATCAAAAGAGTATGTATGCTATAAACTCAACCTCTCCTACCTTTTCGGTCTTTCATATACTTACCTGCCCTTATAACATGTTTTAATGAGCATGAAACCTTCCCAAAGGCTGGCACTGCATTTTTGGATATCTTACCCTCCAGAACCATAAGCCAAACAAACTTCTATAATTTACAAATTTCCCATTGTGTGGTATTCTGTTATAGCAGCAGAAAATAGACTAAGACAAATATTACTTTGACAACTTTGCTGGAGGCCAGCTGAAAAGCAATTTTATCAAACCACAGTCTATTAGTACAGTAACCATGGAAACAGAAGGGATGGAAATAATGGTTATTCAGAATGTAAACTTATAGGATTTAGTGACTAACTGAATGTAAAGGATCAGAAGGTATAAAGTAGAAAATGTTAAGTTTTCCATGGTTCTGCATGTGGCAGTGAGTTGATTTATATCCATCAACCACAACAGAAGTAGAAAATAAAAGGACATGTTTTACTTTTCTTTTTATTTTTTATTTTGACAGAGTTATAGACAGTGAGAGAGACAGAGAAAGGTCTTCCTTCCCTTGGTTCACTCCCCAAATGGTTGCTACAGACAGCTCTGTGCCGGTCTGAAGCCAGGAGCCAGGTGCTTCCTCCCGGTCTCCCATGCGGGTGCAGGGGCCCAAGCACTTGGGCCATTCTTCACTGCCTTCCTGGGCTACAGCAGAGAGCTGGACTGGAAGAGGAGCAACCAGGACTAGAACACCACGCCCACATGGGATGCCAGCACCGCAGGTAGAGGATTAACCAAGTGAGCCACAGTGCCGGCCCCCACATGCATCCTCTTAACACACTTCTTCTATATGCCATTCCAGTTCAGAATTAAATTACTCACTGGCTCCCATTTGATATCTCATTCACTAAAACTCTTCTACCTGGTATTCAAAGTTCTCTATGAGTCTCCCCTTTTCAGACCATCTCCTGGGCTCTTCTCCATATACCACTCTAGTTAAAACATACTTGTCCCCTCAGCAACACTTTACATGACATATTCTTCCCTGCCTCTGTTGCTTACATTGTCATGGCCTCCAAAATGCATTTGTGCATTTCCAACCATCCTACTAATCATTCAAGTAATATTAATTGAGGGCCTACTCAGACAGGGTTATCACATACAACACTGTCATGAGGAAAAATGCAGCATGGGCTCTCCCTTCTAGAGCTTGCAGTCTAGAGGCAGAGACTGGCATTTAGCAAGTAATCCCACAAATAAATGTGAAATTGTAACTGTGTTGAATCCTACACACCTAAAAGGCACACAGTGCTAGAAGGGAATAATGTGGGATTTGACCTGATCAGAGAGTTGTGGGGGAAGGAGGAAAGACATTCCAGTGGAAAGTCAATTGAGCTGACACCTGAATTATGAGCAACCTAGTTACACCGTGAGTAAGCAAGCAAAATCGGCTCAAAACACAAAGGGGGTTTCCCTCTTGAGGAAATTATATGTATTACAAATTAAAAACGATATCACATTAACCTAAAGTTTGTTGCTTTATGCAGAAATTGAATATTGCAAAGTTATTTGAACCTGGTGAACATCCCATAATTACTAACAAGAGCCCATTTAGGGATCTAACTGCTTATCCAAGGGACAAAACTTGAAGCTAAATTATGGTCTGCTGATCCCTAATGTAGGATTTTCTCTCTCCAGCTGCAGTCATTGCCTCTACAGATTGCAAAGTTCATTCACTTCTGTTTAGGAAATAGTCCAAGGGTGACTCCCCCCCCAAAGCCTTCTCAGTCCTTTCTGACCCACATCAAAACTAATTAGAATACAGGATAGCCCACAAAACAGAAAAACAGCTATAATGTAAATTACACAATGTGCCACAATATAAAGAGCTCAAAAAATTGCTAAGAAAATGAGACTCAAAGTAAAGGATGAATAAAATATATGAAAAAAAAAACACAAGTGGCTACATAAATATAAAGTGTCAAACTTCACAAGTATCAAAAAAGTGCAAATAAAGGGACTGGTGCTGTGATCTAGTGAGTAAAGCCACCGCCTGCAGTACCAGTATCCTATATGGGCACAGGTTGGTATCCTGGCTGCTCCCACTTCCGATCCAACTCTCTGCTATGGCAAAAGTGGTAGAAGATGGCCTAAGTGCTTGGCCCCGTACCTATATGGGAGACCCAGAGGAAGCTCGCTGTTCCTGGCTTCAGATCAGCACAGTTCCAGCCATTGCGGCCATGTTGGGGAGTTAATCAGAGGATGGAAGATTATCTCTGTGCCTCTGCCTCTCTGTAACTCTGCCTTTCAAATACATAAAGAATTTTTTAAAAAGTACCAATAAAGAGATAGTACCTTTTATCAATAAACCAGTATTTTAAAAAAAAAAAAACATTTATTTATTTCAGAGGTAGAGTTACAGAGAGAGGGAAAGACAGAGAGAAAGGTCTTCCATCTGCTAGTTCACTCCCCAGATGGCCACAATGGGCCAATCTGGAGCCAGGAGCCAAGAGCTTCTTCCAGGTATCACATGAGTGCAGGGGCTCAAGCACTTGGGCCATCTTTCACTGCCCTCCCAGGACATAGCAGAGAACTAGATTGGAAGATAAGCAGCCAGGACATGAACCGGTGCCCACATGGGATGCCAGCGCCACAGCCTGCTAAGCCACAGCACTGGCCCCAGTAAACCAGTATTTTTAAAATACATAATAAAAGTAAACACTGTGAGCTTGTTACACTAAAAAAAGACATTAATGTGGTTGAGGTCAAGGATATAATAAAAGTAGCAAATATATCTTTGAATATAGTTATGCTAGTGGCTATAGTTATGAAAGGGAACTTCAGAAAGTTTATAGAGAGGCTGTATTTGGCACTGCTTGGGATGTCTGCATCCCATGTTGTTGCCTGACTTCCAGTATCATCTTTGTTGCCAATTCTAGCTTCCTGTTGATGTGCATTCTAGGAATCAACGGTGATGGCTCATTATGGCTCGGTCCCTATTACCCTTGTGGGAGACCTTGAGTGAGCCTGTGCCTCTAGGCTTCAGCATGACCCAGGCCCAGCAATTTGAACATTTGGGGAGTGAATCTGTAGATGAGTGACCTCTCTGTCTCTCTCTTTCCCTCTCTCTCTCTCTCCCTCTCTCTGTCTTCATCTCTTGCCTTTCAAATTAATTATATTAGAAAAAGCAGATTTGGAAAATATGAATGAAAATTATGTATGGATTTCAAATTATCTTTGTATCAAAATAAATATCTCTTAATTTCACATTCCACCAACTTCTTGAAGTACGCTGGTATACATTTTTAAGTACTTTACTGTCACTACTCTAAGTACGTATCATATGTTAACTTAGTTCTATTAGGTAAATACTAATATTATTCACCTATTAAGGAAGGGGAGCTGAAGCACTGAAAGTATAGGTAATGTTCTCAAGGTCACTAACTGAAGTAATACAACCATTCTGAAAATTCCTTAGATGCCAGAGAGCAAGAAAATCTAAAATATAAATATTTGACCAGGACTTATAATTATATGGAAAGATTTATGCACAAATATCTTCAAACCTCTGTTAGCATTCAAATTATGTGTGAATCATTCCACTCTTAAAAATGTGAATTCTAGCCAGCGCCGCGGCTCACTAGGCTAATCCTCCGCCTTGTGGCGCCGGCACATCGGGTTCTAGTCCCGGTCGGGGCGCCAGAATCTGTCCCGGTTGCCCCTCTTCCAGGCCAGCTCTCTGCTGTGGCCAGGGAGTGCAGTGGAGGATGGCCTAGGTGCTTGGGCCCTGCACCCCATGGGAGACCAGGAGAAGCACCTGGCTCCTGCCATCGGATCAGTGTGGTGCACCGGCCGCAGCTTGCCGGCCACGGTGGCCATTGGAGGGTGAACCAATGGCAAAAGGAAGACCTTTCTCTCTGTCTCTCTCTCTCACTGTCCACCCTGCCTGTCAAAAAAAAAAATGTGAATTGTAAAATTAAAGAATGAAAACTTGGAAACTGCAAAATTTGGAAACTCCAAAATAGATATTATTAAACAATTACAATCAATCTGTATGACTAGCTACTATTATTCATTCCTCTGATAAAGTATAGGAAATAAATTTTTGATTGACATCAGAAAATGCTCTCAAATATTACTTAAAATTTTTTAAAGGTTGATTTTATTTATTTAACAGAGTTACAGAGAGTGGTAGAGAGAGAGAGAGAGAGAGAGAGAGAGAGAGAGGTCTTCCTTCTGCTGGTTGACTCCCCAAGTGGCTGCAATGGTCAGAGTTGACCCGATCCGAAGCCAGGAGCCAGCAGCTTCTTCCAGGTCTTCCACATGAGTGCAGGGGCCCAAGGACTTAGGTCATCATCTACTGCTTTCCCAGGCCATAGCAGAGAGCTGCATTGGAAGCGGAGCTGCTGGGACTCGAACCAGTGCCCATAATGGGATGCTGGAGCTGTAGGCTGGGGCTTTAACCTGCTGAGCCACAGTGCTGGTCCATACTAAAAATCTTAAGGTACAAAAATAATGCAAAATTATAAACTGTACATGATTTGAAATTTATTTTTTAAAAAGCATGCACAAATACTTGAATACAACTGCAAAGATAAGCAAGGACATCCTTATCTCAGTGAAGAGTAATATATTATCTATAAATAAGTAAGATGGCAAGTTTACTTTGAAGGAGAAGTTTAAAAATTAATGTAGTAACATAGGGAACAACCAGTGCTGTGATGTAGTTGGTTAAGTAGCTGTCGCTCCCTCTCTTCGTGGAGGAACGACACAGGACCCCGCCTAGACCTCATATCCGAGTCACGGCACCATTATGTCGCTCCCCCTCTTCGTGGAGGAACAACACAGGACCCTGTGCTGTTCTCTGGCCTGCTCGGCCCTCCCCGGGCTTGCTGCTGGTTCTTCCTGGGTTGGCTACTATCCCTTCCACCTCCGTGGAAGGGCAGTTCCCCCTGGCCACATTCCCCACTTCCGCAGGGGAGCGGCACACTGCCGGCCGGCTCTCTCGGGGGCTGCACAGGTGTTCCCCTTAGATGTTCCCCTTAGATGTTCCTGGTGCATGCCGTCTCTCTCCTCCTTTATAGTCCTCCTCCGCCAATCCTAACTCGGCTGCCCACACGCCGAGTACGCTGCTCTCCTCCAATCAGGAGCAAGTCCTACAGTTTATTGGCTGAACTGGAGGCAGCTGTGCAGAAGCTGTTTTCTTCTCTCCCAGCGCCATATTGTGGGAGAGCAGATGCATAGAATAAGTCTTAATTCCAGTAACAGTCTAGTCCGGGTTGCTCCCCACAGATCCCCCTTTCTTTTTATTTTTTGGCGTTGATACGCGCCTGTCTTCGGTGTCCCGCGGCACACACTCTGCTCTACTTGCTAGAGTTGCCACAGGTTCTTAAAGTCCTATCAATCAGGCAAACCGAATCCGGGTCCTCTCTTCGCCATGTTGTGAGGAGGTTTTTAGGCGCTGATGCGTGCCTGTCTTCGGTGACCTGCGGCTCATACTCTGATCGAGCCGCCTGCTGGTGCTTACCGCCTTAATCAGGCAGACCGAATCCAAGCCTTCTAATTGCAGTATTGTGGGGAGGCCTTACTGATGTTAATTCGTGCCTGTCTTCGGTGACCTGCGGCGCATACTCTGGTCAAGCCGCCTGCTGGTGCTTACCGCCTTAATCAGGCAGACCGAATCCAAGCTCTCTCATTGCCATGTTGTGGGGTGACTTATTGGTATTGATTCGTGCCTATCTTCGGTGACCTGCAGCTCACACTCTGGTCGAACTGCCTGCTGGTGCTTACCGCCTTACTAATCAGGCAGACCGAATCCAAGCTCTCTCATTGCTGTGTTGTGGGGAGGCCTTATTGATGTTAATTCGTGCCTGTCTTCGGTGACCTGCGGCGCATAAGCTGCTAGCCGCCCGCAGGTGCTCATCGCCTCACTAATCAGGCAGACCGAATCCAAGCCTTCTAATTGCGGTATTGTGGGGAGGCCTTACTATTTCTCTATTTCTCTATCTCCGGGCATTCCTATTTCTCCCATTTTACTTCTGTCTGCCAACATTCCTATTTCTCTCATTTTACTTCTAAACTTCTGTTTCTCTTATCCCCGCGGCCTCCCGGCGCCCGCCCCGAGGCTGCTTCTCGGCAGCTTTCCGGCTCTGAGCCGCTTCAGCCCGCGCCTCTCTCATCTGCGCGGCTCGGCTTTGCGCGCACACTCCGCGGTCTCGCACTTAGCCCAGCGTTCCCTATCTACTTGTGCCCCGCACGCTCTCTCTGCGCGCGGCAGCCTCCACGAGTCACACAGCGTGGCTCACGTCTCCGCCACTAGCATTCAATCCAAGTTCCCCGGGCTAGCCTGGCGAATTCAACCCAGCTCACGTCTCTGCCCCACGATTTGGCTTCCCGTCCTTTGCTCCCCGGGCTAATCAGACGGATCCCAATCTGGCTTACGTTTCCGCTTCTGGTTTCAACTTTTTGCCCCCTATTCCCAGGCTAACTTGAGAATCCCAAAGTGGCTTTCGTTTCCGCCTCGGCCTGCCCCCCGCGGCTTCAATTTCCCTAACATTTTTCTCTACCCGGTATGTTTCCCCAAGCTTTCCTCCAACAATACTCCTCCCTCATTTCTCCTGGCCTCTCCCCACAGTCCGCATCCGAGTTTGTTCTAGCTTTCACTTTCGCTTTCGACCTTAGAGATTTCTCCCAGCTTCCCCCCGTAGTCCGTATCTGAGTCTATGCCTAGGCTTTTGATAGCTTCTTCCGGCACCTTTCTTGTCCGGCTTTCCCCTAGGCTCTTCGCTAGTCTCTCTCTCCGGTATTTTCCCACTTCTTCCCGTTTCTTCCCTCCTAAGTTTCCTATCCGTCCTAGGTTTCCTATCCGAGTCACGGCACCATTATGTCGCTCCCCCTCTTCATGGAGGAACGACACTAAACCTTGCCTAGGCTTCATATCCGAGTCACGGCACCATTATGTCGCTCCCCCTCTTCGTGGAGGAACAACACAGGACCCTGCGCTGTTCTCTGGCCTGCTCGGCCCTCCCCGGGCTTGCTGCTGGTTCTTCCCGGGTTGGCTACTATCCCTTCCACCTCCGTGGAAGGGCAGTTCCCCCTGGCCACATTCCCCACTTCCGCAGGGGAGCGGCACACCGCCGGCCGGCTCTCTCGGGGGCTGCACAGGTGTTCCCCTTAGATGTTCCCCTTAGATGTTCCTGGTGCATGCCGTCTCTCTCCTCCTTTATAGTCCTCCTCCGCCAATCCTAACTCGGCTGCCCACATGCCGAGTACGCTGCTCTCCTCCAATCAGGAGCAAGTCCTACAGTTTATTGGCTGAACTGGAGGCAGCTGTGCAGAAGCTGTTTTCTTCTCTCCCAGCGCCATATTGTGGGAGAGCAGATGCATAGAATAAGTCTTAATTCCAGTAACAGTCTAGTCCGGGTTGCTCCCCACAAGTAGCTGCTTGCAATGGCAGTATCCTACGTGAGCACCAGTTTGAGTCTCAGCTGTTTCACTTCTGATCCAGCTCCCTGCGAATGCACATGGGAAAGCAACCAAAGACGTCTCAAGGGCTTGGACCTCTGCCACCCATGTGGGAGTGCCAGATGGAATTACAGGCTCCTGGCTTCAGCCTGACCCATCCCTGGCCTTTTTGGCCATTTGGGGAATGAAAAGTAAATGGAAGATCTCTCTCTCTAGCTCTCTCTCTCTCTTTCTTTGTAACATTACCTTTCAAATGAATAAATAACATTTTAAAAAGAACATGGGGAGAATCTTTTTTTTCAGGATCAGAAGAGACATCATTGTCTTCATGAAATAATTTAGAGTTTACAAAATTGGAGCAGCCTCAACTCTGGTGCATTACACTCAAATCTCATTAAAATTAATCACATTTTTAAGGTTTTCTTAGTATTACAGGAACAAAACTTCTTAAGTAAATCTGAGCTACTTGGCTAAGACCTCTGTATGAGGATTAAACAATCACTTTTAATTCAACCTTTTCCAAAATGCACTTCAAAAGACAGTACTGTTAGGATTTGTCCCATGAAAATGATGGCCTACTGTCAAATAAATATGCTTCTTTTCAAAAACACAGGTTATGTTTGGGCATGGCAAGTACATGTTATACCATCAGGCAAGAGGATGATGGTCATTCTCATGCATGACTTACGTGATGGATGAAAGAACTGACTACACAACTAAACTATTCTCTCTAGTCTCTTGACTAGATTGATATTTTTCTTAAAAGGATCCAGTAATTCTTTCTTGTTCATATGATGCAATACCACTTAAAATCTAATAGAAAATCAAGGAAAAGTGAGTATTCTGTATTTAATCCATTCCCAGTCATCAGGGGTCAGCCCTAGGTCACACCCAGTCAGGAGGATTTGGCAATTAGTCATTATCATGAGGGAAGGGCCAGGTAAGTCTACTCCCACTATAATTCACTCAGTTCTCATCAGCAGCAATAGAGGATTTCACCGTTCACTTAGCAAAGGCTCAGCAGATTGCCGATGACAGAGAATCAGAAATTGAGGAGGTCCATACCTACCCTTTTCCAGACACCTGGGTATCCAAATAGATTTTGTTTCATACACTGTATAAACCTTTTGGTAATGGTAAAGAAATTGTTCAAAAAGTACATGTTATCCCCTCCTGTTACATCAACTATTTCTAATCTCCCACAAATTATTCTAGCCCTATTGCAATCATTTATAGATTTCACTAATCAGAGTGTACATACAATTTTATGTTTCTATACTTCATATATATTTTACATATCTTCATAGACTTATAATATCCATATTTTGTAATATATATACAGAGAATTCACTCTATAGTCCTGAAAACTTGCCAACTTTGTATCTTGAAGTTTCTTCTAATATTTACTATAATATAAAATGAAAATAAACCTTTCATATAGAAATATTTTTCATTGCCTTCCATCATGTTCTTATTATGGATTACCAGTGACAGTATTGACTAAAAAGGCATATTTTGGCAATAATTTATGGAAAATTAATATTTTATAAAGTTATACTAATTTGTGATACCAACAGGTATTAGAAATAAAATCAGATCATGTATTAGGCTACATGCTTCATTATAAATTTACCAACATTGTATCACTGTATATTTGCTTTTTACACACACATACATATATATATGTGTGTATATATATATATATACACATAAAATTTTTCAAATTTAGAGGGAAAATGTGTACAAATTTTTTCAAGCACAAAAGTTACTTAAATGGAAAGAAATCCTCAAATGAGACCTAAATTTTTTTTGAAGATTACACAAAGCTTGTATGATTTAAATTATACCTTGTGGCAAGTAGAATTCTAAGGGCCCCAATTATCATTCTCTATTGCATTTTTCCTACAATAATACCCTAATATTGAGTGTGTTAGGTTCTATAAATGTGAGAGCATACCACCCATCAATATGAGGTTATGATTTCAAAGAGGTAGGATAATTTTTTTCAGATGTAATTAAGGCCCTTGATCCATTGTTTAAGTTCATTGGAAGGGTGACTGTCATGCATGGGCCTGACCAAATCAGATGAGTATGGGAAGAGGATCAGAGGTAAGAGACAGGCAAAGTTAGAAAGATTCAAATGAGTAGCAGATATATCCCAGCAGGTGTGGAAGAAGTGCACTGCTGTGTTTTGAGGAAAGCTACCTCCCGGGAAATGAGTTAACCTCCAGAGGCTGAGGGCCTCAGTTCAACACATGCAAGGAATTAAGTTCTCTCAACAATCAGTGCACTTGGAAGAAAACTATGAGTCTCAGATGAGATTGTCATCATCTGACATTTTTATTTGAATCTGGTGATACCATGAATTTAGTACCAAGCCAACCCATCCTGGGATCCTGACCCACAGAAACTATGACATAAATTCATGTTGTCTTATGGCACTCTTAGTTGATGGCAATTGTTTTGCAGTGACAGAAAGTAACAGAGACATAACACAAAATATTAACGATAAAAAACTTGAAGATGAACAAAACTAACATTACAGAGAGAAGTAAAATTTAATAAGACACTAATAGCAAAGGTGAAAAGATGGAACTAATAATCATTCTAAAGTAATGTACGTTTTTTTTTTAAATTGATTTTTAACCAGACTCTGCAGCCAAATTTCAGAAATACCATATTATCTTATTTCACATTAGTTTTTTAAAAAATTATTGCATAGCTATATCCAAATTAAATTATCATAATATATGCATATAAGACCATAAATATAAATATAAGCTCTACTGTATTAGCCTATCTTCCCTTGAGAACAGATGCTGAGATTAAGGTTTGTGGGTATGTAGTTTATTTTGAGCTATGTTCATAGTACACAACTATGTACAAGAAGCAAAGTAGAAAAGGGAAGGAGAAAAAGAGCCATCCTAACCACAAATAGAGTTGGTTTCCACTATAGAATATTGTACACAGTCCCACTGGGATCCTCTATAAAGTTTAAGGAAATGAATCTCAGAGCTGGGGAAATCATTTATCTGTTGACTCCTCTTCCCCATTGGTCAAGATTGGCTCCATATATGTGTTAAACTCCCTCACAACTCTGGTTGTCTATGAGTGAATGCAAAGAGGGCTCGTGTTGAGTCAGAGAAGCCCCAGGGAAGGAAGCGAGAAGTGCATGACACCTGCCAAAGAGAAGCACTGTCCAGTTGTACCTGGGTGAAGCCAGTCAAAGTTTGAATGGAACCAAGTGGTGCAGCTGTGTTTGGAATAAGAAAAGCCAAGAGCAGTTTGGAATGGTGCAGAATGATTGCTCAAGACACACAAAATTCTACAAGAAATTAATGTAATGTTATAAAGAAGTTTAAGTCAGAACAACCACTAAAAAGTAATTAACCATAGAGGTTCATTCTTCAGATTAATTAAAAAAAAGTAGCAATAAAAATAGTCTTAGAGAATAATCTCTTTTTCTATAAATGTATGTTAAAAGTTTATTTTAGATGAACATATATAGATAATTTTTAGTTAATCATACTGACATTATTTTAGAAAATAATGATATTGAGAAAAAATTGTCTCCACAAATAATTCTGGATAAATAATCAAGCAGAACACAGTCTATGCACTAATAAATAAAAAAGTTAAATAAATGTAAATCTAAGGAAATATACAAAAAGATAAAAGAGTAAAATTGTGGAAAAAATAATCAACAAATATAAATGATCTAAATTTTTTCTAATTAAAGACAAGGAGTTTCCAACTATATTTTAAAAGAAATTTAATGGGGGGGGGGGTTGGTGGATACTGAACACAGTAGTTAAGAGGCTGATTATAATACTCATGTCCCTGATCAGAATTCCTGAGTTTAATCCCTGGCTCCAGCTCCTGATTTCAGCTTCTTGCTAATACAGACACTGAAAAAGTGGTGACAGATAACTCAAATAATTCTTGCCTCCCACATGGGAGACCTGTATTGAGTTACCAACTCCTGGCTCTTACCTCAGGCCAGCCCTAGCTCTTATGAGAATTTGGGGAATGTACCAACAGATGGGAATGCTCTCTCTTTCTCTCTTACTCTCTCTCTCTTTTGGTCTCTGTCTCTCTGTGTATGCGTGTATTTGTATCTCTTTGCCTCTCAAATAAATATATTTTTAAAAGCTGAAATTTAGTAATACTAATTTAAAAGGTATTTTAAAAACAAAATTTCTAATTAATTAAAAGTCTGGGGAAGTGAAAAAATCAAATTGATTTAAAAGAAGCTGCTAATATCAACATCAGATAAAGAAAAAAACTAAGCAAATACACAATTAAGCAAGCTTCAGAGGTTTTACAATTATAATCTGAAATATATAAAAATTATGAATCAAAAGATATGAAAAGAAAATTCTATCCATATTTAAAGAATTATCAGAGACAAAATTTTACATCAATACAAAATTTGTTACAAATGAAAGAAATTTCCAGCAAAAGCAGACCATTGAAAAGTATTCAAAATAATTAAATATTAAATCTTTCACAGCAGAATTTATAGAATCATTTACATCAAAACTAAAATAAAACCTCATACCAAAAAAAATACAATATTTTCAGTTATAAAACTACTATTATAAGAGTAGGCACTTGGCACAGTGGTTTAGTGGCAAGGACTATCTGGGTGCAAGTCTCCTCTGCTTCCAATTCCAGCTTCCTGCTAATACGTGCCCTTTGGAGGCAACAACTGATGGCTCAAGCACTTGGGTCTCTGCCATCTACTGGGGGGGATCTGGAATGAATTCCCGTCTCTGACTGGCCCAGCTGAGCTCTAGCTGTTGTGGATATTTGGGGAGTGACCCAGCAGATGGAAGATTTCTGTCTATCTGTCTCTTTTTTTATTTTTCTACATTTCACATAAAATGAAAACAAAATAAAGCTATTATATCTAATTAAAAATTACAAGCACATGAAAATTGGTAAGGTCTCAATTTTTTTCTTTTTTCTTTTTTTTTTTTTTTTTTACAGGCAGAGTGGACAGTGAGAGAGACAGAGAGAAAGGTCTTCCTTTGCCATTGGTTCACCCTCCAATGGCCTCCACGGCTGGCGCGCTGCGGCCAGCGCACTGCACCTATCCGAAGGCAGGAGCCAGGAGCCAGGCGCTTATCCTGGTCTCCCATGGGGTGCAGGGCCCAATCACTTGGGCCATCCTCCACTGACTCCCTGGCCACAGCAGAGAGCTGGCCTGGAAGAGGGGCAACTGGGACAGAATCTGGTGCCCCAACTGGGACTAAAACCGGTGTGCCGGTGCCGCAAGGCAGAGGATTAGCCTAGTGAGTCGCGGTGCCGGCCTCAATATTTTTTTTAACAGATCTTTTATTTATTTAAAAGGCAAAGTAAGAGAGAGATCTTCTATCTACTAGTTCACTACCCATATGCCCGTAATACCCAAGGCTGGGCTAGGCCAAAGCCAAGAGCCAGATACTCCATCTGGGTCTCCCAAGTGAGTGACAAGGAACTAAGTACTTGTGCTATCACATGCTGCCTCCCAGGGTGCATGTTAGCAGAAGCTGGGTTGAAAGCAGAGGCAGGGATTCCAAGATGGGAGAATAGCGACAGGTCAGCTGCTCTAGGCTAGGCAAAGATGGTTTAAAACAAAAACAAGTGGACATAGTGCATTCTCAGAGAAGAGTTGGAGGGATAACTGCAATGGAGATCCTCCAGAAGAAGGAGAGATGCCGTGAATCTATATGGAAGGTGCAGACACACAGCAACAAGCACAGAGCCAACAAACAACCCCAGTAGCCCTGAGCTGGAGAAAGCACCAGCTTTGGAGAGCAAGGTGATATTGAACTGCAGCAGCCATTGCCACTGGTGATATAGCTGGAGGAGAGCATAGCAGACTACACTATCTTTGAGTCCATCCCAGAGCCTTGAGGGGAACAGGTTGCCCACTTACCCACGTCTCTCCCTCCCCATCCTTCCTACAATGACACACAGCAACAGGCTCAGAGAGGGTGGGCACCATTTTGCACACAAGTAGGTAGTAGCTGCCCTAGATCTTGTGGAGGTTGGTCTTCCACATACAACTGTGATGTACCCCCAGCCTCTCAACATATGATAGGCCCCAGGGCCCAAATCACCTAGGCAGAAAACCCACAGGCAGCTGACTCTGGGAACATCTCAGACTCTGCACATGAGACAGGCTAGGGTGGGGTGGATCCTCTGCAACTTGTGACTGTGGGAGCCCTGAGTGCTGAGACTGTGGGAATTCTGTGACTGCATGAGAGGGCACAGGGTGTGGCTGGATCTCTGGGTAATCACTGTGTGCAGTTCCACATGTTCGGAGCTACCTAATTGCCTGGGGTGGGTCATTTCAACAGGATCTATGCTCACATTGAGGGCTATAAAGAAACTTTGAGTGTTTCATGAAGCAGTGTGGATGAGTACTGCATCCAATGAGGGCTAACAAGCAGGTACTGATCGCCTTGGAACAGAGGAGGTCAGGGTGTGATCATGCCAACAGAGGTGATCATACCTCCTCTTCTGTTAACAAGAGGAGATGTGCCACGCCCATCTTGGGTATCACCCTAGATACTTGCCCCACCCTGGAGCACTAACCAGATCTCCCTGACCACACCCAGCACACACCTCTGAGTATTCATTGAAAGAGTAGACATTTCACTAAGCCACAGGGGCATAGTTAAAAGATAAAAGCCATCAGGGGAAACAATCAACAAGTATCTCCAAAAATGCCAAAAATAAATGCAGAAACTCAAGAGACAAGATTGAAGAAGACAACATGACCCCTCCAAAAGAATGCAACAATATTTCAATATTAAAATGTGAAGATGAAATGCCTGAGAGGGAATTCAAAAGATTAATCATAGGATTACTCAGAAGCAATGAGAAGCAAATTCATGAATTAAAGAAACCCATATATGAATAAATTAAAATTTTCCCATGAAATTGATGTTTTAAAGAGAAATCAAAATGAAGTATTTGAATTGAAGAATTCAGTATGCCAAATGAAAAATGCGGTAGAAAGCCTTAACAGCAGTTGGTGAGGCAGAAAAAAGAATAGACAAGTTAGAAGGCAAATCATTGGAAATTTTCCAGACCAAAAAAAAAAAAAAAAAAAAAAAGGAGGGGGAAGAGTAGGAAGGGAGGGGGGAAGGGGAGAGGGAGAAGAGAAGGAGGGGGCAGAGGAGGGGGAGGAGGATGGGAAGAAGAAGGAGAAGGAAGGGGAGGAGGGGAGGAAGGGGAAGATGAGCAGAAGGAAGGGGAAGACAAGGGGGAAGAGGAGGAAAAATAATTAGAAAAATTAAAAACAGTGTTGGAGATTTATGGGATACTATCAAATGCTGTGACATAGAGGTCTTAGGAGTTCCTGAAGGCATGGTAAGAGAGAACGGATTAGAAGGCCTATTTACAGAAATAATTATGAGGAACTTCCCCAATTTGGAGAAAGAAAGAGACATCCAAGTACAGGAAGCACATAGAATTCCTAATAGACATGACCAGAAGAGATGTTTACCATGACACACTGTAGTCAAACTTTCAACAGTAAAACATAAAGAAAAGATTCTAAAATGTGCACGAGACAAATTAGAGGATATTCAATGAGAGTCACAGCTGATCTCATCAGAAATCCTATAAGCTAGGAGAGTATGGAGAGACATAGTCCAAGTCTTCAGAGAAAAAACTGTAAACCCAGAATGTTTTACCATACAAAATTCACATTCCTGAGTGAAGGTGAAATAAATACCTTCCATAATAAACAGAAATTTAAAGAATTTTAAATTTTACCACTCATCCAGCCTTATAAAATTGCTTAAGGATGTGAAACACAGATAAACACAGAAAGATAGTCATCATTATCAAAGAATGTGAAGGCAGAAAATCTCCCAGTAAAAGTACAAAGGAAATCCAAAACAAGCAATAGGAATATCTATGGAAAAATGGCAGGGCCAAGTTGTTACTTATGAATGTAAATGGCCTAATCTCTCCAGTTAAGAGATACAGACTGGCTGAACAGATTGAAAAACAAGACCCATCTACTTGCTGCCTGCAAGAAACACACCTCACCAACAAAGATACATGCAGGCTGAAAGTGAAAAGATGGAAAATGATTCCATGTTAACAAAAAGCAAAAAAGAGCAGGTGTTAGCCATGCTGATATCAGACAAAATAGGCTTTTTTAAAAAAGATTTATTTTATTTAATTGAAAGACAGAGCTAAAGAGAGAGATAGAGACAGAGAGAGAGAGGTCTTCCATCCAATGGTTCACTCCCCAGGTGGCCGCAATGGCTGGAGCTGCACCGATCCGAAGCCAGGAGCCAGAAGCCTCCTCTGGGTCTCCCACACGGGTGCAGGGGCCCAAGGACATGGGACATCTTCTACTGCTATCCCAGGCCACAGCAGAGAGCTGGATCAGAAGAAGAGTAGCCAGGACTAGAACTGGTACCCATATGGGATTCTAGCACTTCAGGCCAGGGCTTTAACCCACTGCACCACAGCGCTGGCCCAGACAAAATAGACTTTAACACAGAAACTGTTAAAAGAGACAAAGAAGAGTACTATGTAATGATAAAGGAATCAATTCAACAGGAAGATGTGACTATAATAAGTGCATATGCACCCAATTACAGGGTGCCTGGCTATTTGAAAGTAATGTTAATGTGCCAGTGCCATGGCTCACTAGGCTAATATCCGCCTTCAGCACTGGCATCCCGTGTTCTAGTCCCGGTTGGGGCACTGGTTCTGTCCCAGTTGCTCCTCTTCCAGTCCAGCTCTCTGCTGTGGCCCAGGAGTACAGTGGAGGATGGCCCAAGTGCTTGGGCCCTGCACCCATATGGGAGACCAGGAGGAAGCACCTGCCTCCTGGCTTCGGATAGGTGCAGCTCACCGGCCGTAGCGGCCATTTAGGGGGTGAACCAATGAAAAAGGAAGACCTTTCTCTCTGTCTCTCTGTCTCACTGTCTAACTTTGCCTGTCCAAAAAAAAAAAAAATGTTAACACAGCTAAAGGGAGAAATAGACTCCAATATAACAGTAATGGGGGACTTCAACACCCAACATTCTTCAGTGGACAGATCAACTAATCAGAAAATCAAAGAAACAACAGAGCTAATCAATATTATGAACCAAATGGACACAACTGATATCTACAGAACCTATCACTCACAGCTGAAGAATACACATTCTTCTCACCAGTGCATGGAACTTTCTCTAAGACAGACTACATGCTAGGCCATAAAACAAGCCTAATCAAATCTGAAGAAAAATAAAAATCATACCACACATCTTTTCTGACCACAATGGAATAAAGCTGGAAATTAACAACTCAAGAATCTCTAGAACATATGCAAACACAGGGAGAAAGAACAAAACACTCCAGAATAAACAATGGGTTAAAGAAGAAATAAAGAGAAATCAAGAAATTTTGGAAGCAAATCAAGTCTACAATACACCATATCAAAACATACAAGATTCAGCAAAAGCACTGTTAAGAGGGAAGTTTAGCTGGTGCCGTGGCTCACGCCAGCACACCAGATTCTAGTCCCAGGCGGGGCACTGGATTCTGTCCTGATTGCCCCTCTTCTAGTCCAGCTCTCTGCTGTGGCCTGGGAGTGCAGTGGAGGATGGCCCAAGTCCTTGGGCCCTGCACCTGCATGGGAGACCAGCACCTGGCTCCTGGCTTCAGATCAGCACGGTGCATTGGCCGCAGCGGCCATTGGAGGGTGAACCAATGGTAAAAGGAAGACATTTCTCCCTGTCTCTCTCTCTTACTGTCCACTCTGTCTGTCAAAAAAAAAAAAAAAAAAAAAAAAAAAAAAAGAGAGAGAGAGAGAGAGAGAGGGAAGTTTATAGTAATTGGTGCCTACATGAAGAAATTGGAAAGGTACAAAAAACAAACCAAACCCAAAATTAGTAGGAGGAAAGAAATAATCAAAATTATAGAAGAAATAATACTATTGGTTGAATTCTTTAATTAGCACACAATTTTTCTTAGGTGTTTAAATTTAACTGAAAAGTGATCCCTGGTAAATATAAGAGTGGGAATAAGAGAGGGAGGAGATGTACAATTTGGGTCATGCTCAATCTGACTTGCCCCAAACGGTAGAGTTAGAAACGTGCCAGGAGATTCCAATTCAATCCCATCAAGGTGGTATATACCAATGCCATCTCACTTGTCAAAGGGATCAATTTCAGTTAACAATTGATCATAATGAAAGGACTAAGAGTCAAAGGGATCACATAAACAAGACTAGTGTCTGCTAATACTAACTGATAGAATAAAAAAGGGAGAGAACAATCCAACATGGGAAGCGGGATACACAGCAGACTCATAGAATGGCAGATGTCCTAAACAGCACCCTGGCCTCAGAATCAGCCTTTAAGGCATTTAGATCTGGCTAAAAAGCCCATAAGAGTATTTCAGGCATAGAAAGCCAAGACACTCTGGCAAAAACAAACAAACAACAACAACAACCCTAGATGAAAGATCTCTGTGAGTGAGATACCAGTGGAAAGAACGGGCCATCAAAGAAGGAGGTACCTTTCTCTGAAGGGAGGAGAGAACTTCCACTTTGACTATGACCTTGTCTAAATAAGATCGGAGTCGGTGAACTCAAAAGGCTTCCATAACCTTGGCAACTCATGACAAGAGCCTAGGGTGATTACTGATGCCATAAACAAGAGTGTAAAATTATTAAGTCAACAACAGGAGTCACTGTGCACCTACTCCCCATGTAGGATCTCTGTCCTTAATGTGTTGTACTATGTGAATTGACAGTAAGACTACTATAAAACAGTACTCTATACTTCATGTTTCTGTGTGGGAGCAAACTGTTGAAACCTTTACTTAGTACATATTAAGTATATCTGTATATAAAGATAATTGAAAATGAATCTTGATGAAGAATGGGATGGGGGAGGGAGTGAGAGATGGGATGGTTGCAGTTGGGAGGGAGGTTATGGGGGGACAAAGCCACTATTGTCCAAGAGTTGTACTTTGGAAATTTATATTTATTAAATAAAAGTTTTAAAAAATTGAATCATGGAGACAAAATAAACTCTAAACAGATCACTAGCCAAGACAGATACTGAATCAATAACAAAGATCCTCCCAACAAAGAAAAGCCTAGGACCAGATGGCTTCACTGCTGAATCTGCCAGACTTAAAGAGCTAACTCCAATTCTTCTCAAACTATTTAAAACAATTGAAATGGAGGGAATCCTCCCAAAATCCTTTTATAAGGAATTATAATTCCTAAATTAGAAAAGGATACAAAATGAAAGAGAACTACAGACCAATATTCCTGATGAGCAAAGATGCTAAAATCCTCAAAAAATATTAGTTAATCAAATCCAACAACACATCAGAAAGATCATTCACCGGACCAAGTAGAATTTATTTCTAGTATACATGGATTGGTCAACACATACAAATCAGTAAGTGTGATACATCACATTAACAAACTTAATAATAAAAGCTTTATGATTATCTCCTTAGATGCAGAGAAAGCATTTGATAAAATACAACATCCATTAAGGTGAGAACCAAAAGCAAACTGAGTATAGAAGGAATATTGCTCAACACAATCAAGGCAATTTATGACAAACCCAAATCCAGCATTTTATTGACTGGGGAATAGTTAGAAGCATTCTCACTAACATCTAGAATCAGACAAGAATGCCTGCTCTTACCATTGCTATTCAATGTAGTCCTGGAAGTTTTAGCCATAGCCATTAGGCAAGAAAATCCTAACCCTAACCCTAGCCCTAGCCCTAACCCTAACCCTAACCCTAACCCTAACCCTAACCCTAACCCTAACCCTTTGATTCCTATCAAAGAGATATAATTGGAAAAGAGGAAGTCAAACTACCCTAATTACAGATGACATTATACTATACAGGGGACCCAAAAGACTCCACTAAGAAACTATTGGAACTCATAAACAGTTTTGTATAGTGGAAGGATATAGACAAAGTCATGGCTGAGAAAGAACTTCTAAGATCAGTACCATTCACAATAGCTACAAAAATTTAAACACCTTGAAATAAATTTTCCAAGGATATCAAAGATCTCTACAATGAAAATTATAAAACATTAAAGCAACGAATATAAGAAAACACAAAAAATGTAAAAAATTTTCTATGTTCACGGATTGGGAGAATCAATATAATCAAAATGTTGCTACTACCAAAAGTAATTTACAGATTCAATGCAATCTCAACAAAATAGCAAGGGTATTCTTTGCAAATACAGAAAAAAGATGGTAAAAGTCATATGGAAACAGAAGAGACTTTGAATAGCTAAAGCAATATTAAAAATAAAAACAATGCCAGAGGCATCATAATATCAGATTTTAAGACATACTATAGAGCAGTTATGATAAAAACAGCCTGGTACTGGCATAAAAATAGACATGTAGACCAATGGAACAGAATAGAAACCAGAAATCAATTCACACATCTACAATCAACTTTAATGTCAATCCCTGGAGCAAAGACATAGCAAATGGTGCTGGGAATACTGGATCTCTGCATGCAGAAGTATGAAACAAGACCCCTCCTTTACATCTTGCACAAAAATCTACTCAGAAAGGATCACAAACATAAATCCACAACCAGATACCATCAAATTACTTGGGGAAACTTTGGGGAAACCCTGCATCACCATTGAAAAAGACCCCAGAAGCACAGACAATCAAAGGCAAAACTGACAAATGGGACTACATCAAACTAAGAGGCTTCTGTACTGCAAAATAAACACTCAGCAAAGTTAACATGCAACCAAGACAATGGGAAAACATACCTGCAAACTATGCAACAAAAGATTAATATTCAGTCTCTATAAAGAGCTCAAGAAACTCAACAATAACAAAACAAATGATCCAGTTAAGAAATGGCAAAGGACTTGAACAGGCATTTTTAAGAGAGGAAATTCAAAAAGCCAAGACACATGAAAAAAATGTTCAGATTCACTAGCCATCTGGGAAATGCAAATCAAAACCACCATGAGGCTTCATCTTATCCCAGCTAAAATGGCTCTTACACATAAATCAACAAACAACAAATGCTGGTGAGGATGTAGGGGAAAAAGGTGCCCTTTTGGTTGGTGGGAATATAAACTGGTGCAGCTATTGTGGAAGACAGTATGCAAATTCTTCAGAAATCTGAATACAGACCTACCATATGACTTAGCCATTCCACTGCTGGGAATCTACCCAAACAAAAAGAAATCAGCATATGAGTGTTCCCCCATGTTTGTACAACCTCAGTTCACATTAGCTAAGAAATGGAATCAATCCAGATGCCCATCAACTGAAAACTGGATAAATAAATTATGGCATATATACAGTAGGGAATACTATATTGCAGTAAAAAAAAGTTCTTTCATTTTCAATAAAATGGACACAACTGAAAACCATTATACTTAGTGAAATAAGCCAGTCCCAAAAAGATAAATACCTTATGTTCTCCCTTATCTATCATAACTAATTGAGTACCTAGAAGGTCATTTACAGGAGTGACATTGACACTCTGAGATGCAGTGACTTTTAATAGCTCTTGTTTTGACTGTTAAGGAACAGTGCTTGGCTTTTTACTTTTATGCTATTTTTTTAACTTTACTTAGTGTAGGATTAATCTTATGAGTATAAAGTTAACTGAAAATAGATCTTTGTAAAAAAATAATAATGGGAATAGAAGATGGAGGAGGAAGGGTGGAAGCATGGATAGGCAGGAGGGAGGGCAGTGTGGAGAGTATTAATATGTTCCTAAATCTGTATATATTAAATACATGAAATTTTTATATCTTAAATAAAATTTTTTTTTTATTTTTTGACAGGCAGAGTGGACAGTGAGAGAGAGAGAGACAGAGAGAAAGGTCTTCCTTTGCCGTTGGTTCACCCTCCAATGGCTGCCGCGGCCGGAAAGCTGCAGCCGGCAAGCTGCGGCCGGCGCACCACGCTGATCCGATGGCAGGAGCCAGGTACTTATCCTGGTCTCCCATGGGCTGCAGGGCCCAAGCACTTGGGCCATCCTCCACTGCACTCCCTGGCCACAGCAGAGAGCTGGCCTGGAAGAGGGGCAACCGGGACAGAATCCGGCGCCCCGACCGGGACTAGAACCCGGTGTGCCGGTGCCGCAAGGCGGAGGATTAGCCTAGTGAGCCGGGGTGCCGGCCTTAAATAAATTTAAAAAAAAAACACGTAAAATAAACTGTAAAAAAAGTAAATAAAGCAAAGGCATGACTCAATCCCAGGCAATCTGATAAGGGATACGGGAGTCTCAATGGTAGCTTAACCTGTTGCACAATCCAGAATTAATCATTAAATATGATTAATAATATAGATCCAGTCAAGAAACCTAATTTAGAAAAAAAGCAGTAGCATAAACTTCTATTATTGTAGGGAGGATACTTTCATAAAATGACTTAAAAGACTCAATTTTTAAAAAAAGTTTCATTAATTTAGATGACTTTACATTTTAAAAACACAAATGTTCAAAAATACAATCCAAGAAGAAAGTTGCATAATTTCCCCAAAATAAAGAAATGTGAGTGAAACAATGTGATTATCATTAATCTTTTATATATTTTGTGATACCCTGTCAAATAAAAAAATTTTTTATATATTTTGTGATAGAAGTAATAGCCATTTTAGAAACATTCTAAGTAAAAGAATGTGTCTCTGTATGTTAAGCCTTTTATAGGGTTTAAATTTTTCTCAAAAGTTTTACTTCTTTATATGGTCTTTTTTCATGCTCAAAAGAATGTCATCATGTTCATGTATTTACAAATATGTATATGTAAATACAAGTGCATATTTTTATAATATGCATTTTCATAAGCTTTTTTGAAGAACTGTTCAATGCATGAACTTCAAAGAATCTTGCACCAAAATACTTATTTTTAATTCCATTTTCCCACAAACCTTTTCAAGTAATCTCATATATACATGTATATATATATATGTACACACACACACATATATATATACACACACACACTAGGTATCAATAAGAATTTAGGATATACCAACATTCTCAATGTTGTGCCACATTTCTTCCATAAAGTGTATTTTGGTAGTGGATCATGTAGATTTTTGTATATGCAAGTATATTTATGCAGCCTATGATTAAAAGCTCCCTTTACTTTTTCTTTCTTTGTGTGTGAAAACTTATCTCAGTATCATCATCCGTAGCTGAAGATTAGGTCAGATCTTTTTATTTATTTATTTTTTTGTATTTTTGCTTCTGATTTCTCCTAAAATATCCCCAGAGAGTAGTACTGCAAAATGCATAAGGTAAGGAGCATTGCAGATCCAATCTGCAGAATTTCTTTGAGTTTCTCATCTGTAAAGCAAGGTTAAAATACCTTGTTTGCTTGTTTTGCCTTAAGTCTTGAGAAATAAGGACTGTATCACTGAAATCATCTCTAGAAAATCAGAAAACAAATATTTGACAGTCCCTATCCTATTTCCCAAAGACTAAATCTGAAGTTTTGAAATTCTATGCCAGTGCTTCAGATATTGAAAGAGTAGATAGTGCCACTGGGATTTTAGTTAAGTCAGGTTTTCTTGAAGCATTTCATCATTAACTAAACTGTTCATTTCATCTTTTTAAATAATTTTCAGGAGGGGCAATTCTTAAACAGCAAATTATCCACGTTCTCACTCCCTTTCATACGCACGTACAATTTACTCATCATCATTTAAAAAAACAGCACACTCATGCTTACCTAATAGCTAATGAGGGGGAAAATGCTGATGCGGTTTAAAGAGGAATGCTTACAAAATGTTTAGGAGCTTTGTTACTAAACACCCTGGGACTGACTTACAGGATCTACTTACCAATTTTGTGAACCCAGACAAATTCCCTAACTACTATCAGCATCATATGTGAAATACAAAGTACAATAGTATCTACAGGTATTATGAGTAGTACATGAATGAACATATCTGAGTGTTTACAGAGGGAGGTGAAACATGCTTTTCAGTAAGTGTTATTGTTACTACATAAAAATTCTCTGTGTACAAACTATTGAAATATTAGTATAGAGTTGGTCTTTTGTGTATTAAGTTAATTGAAAAAGAATCTTAATGGAGAATGGGACTGGGAATTGGAGAGGAAGGAGGAGGAGGGGTGGGAGTGTGGGTGGAAGGGCGGTCATGGTGGGAAGAGTCACTATATTCCTAAAGTTGCACTTATGAAATTTGTATTCTTTAAATAAAAGGTTTCTTTGGGAAAAAAATCCCCTGGTCAAAATCCAAACATCCTGTACAAGTCCCCCAGGAAGATGTTCTGTCTGTGTCATTAGGAAATAGAACATCTAGTTCTGCTCTGTTCATGTAGTTAGAAAATATAATATCTGTGTAATTAGGAAATAGAACATCTAGTTCTTTTGCCCTCAACTGTTGCCACCATTCCAACACCACTACTACTGATGGCCCTTGGAAATCATTGGTTGGATATGGTGGCAGACCAGGATCACCACTGTGACTCTCTCCTGGCAACAGCTGGAAAAGGCAGTTTCCCCAAACTGTTTTACCTTAGCTGCTCTTCATTTTTACCAAACTTTACTGAAGCTTTGTGGATAACAACAGGAAGCTGTTATACTGACAATAACTTTACAGGGCTTTTTGCTTGGCTGGCTACTAAATACATCTAAAATGTATTTTCTACAGTAAGACCTGCCCAGATCATTTTTCCTAACACATTTTCCTGTTGTGATTATCTTCTCCTCCTCTGCTTCCCCTTCTCCTTTCTCTTTTCATTTTTTATCATGACATGAAATTGTCTTCTATTTTGTTTACTTGCTTGTTTCCTTGTTTTAGAAAGAGTTCTAGTTCATTCCCAAGTCCTGAGAGCCTAGAATACAGAGTACGACTCATTGTAGGATAATATACATATGTCAGATGAAAGGATCAAAATAAATTAAGTAATGAATGAGTGCACAGAACCAGATCTGTTTTAGGGTGCACTTAATTTTTGATCATCTTTCTAGTTTCAAACCATAAATGATGTCCTCAAGCAAGTTCCTCCCGAGCTGTTCTGTGACTTGATCTCTCTGTGCTCTTTGTTTATCTGAGTTCGTTTATTTATTTTTCTACCCTGTTTGATTGTCAGGGCAGGTATTACGTCAATTTCATCTTATATTGTATCCCCCAAATGCTAGAATTGTGCATGCCATGTACTTGATGTATAATAAACTTTTATCAAATAAAATATAACTTTTATCAAATAATTGTTAAAATAAAATTCACAAAGACACAAAATTGAAATAAAAAAAATTATTCTAATGCAAAGTTGACCTACCCACCCAAGAGACCACAATTATTTTTTTGTTGACTCTTAGTATTTCTCACTCCTGAGACATTCTGTTCTCATCATTTCTAAACATCACAGATTCCTTCACTGCAATTATAAGAACCACTCAGAATAACACTCAGCATTAAATACATCATTTACTCATAAGGTACTAATGTTTCCCATTAACAAATCTAATGACCAAGAAAATAGTTTTCCTATGTGTACTTTCACATGATTCTGTAAGGGGGGATATAATAGTCAGTGCATCTATTGTTACATCTGGTGTCCTAAGGAGAAAACTGCATGTAAAGAGACCTGTCCAACCAATTCAACCTGCCTAGGGGTTCTCAGTCTTCAGGAATGTGAGGATGACAGCACATTCCTCTCGAAGTTTCCAGGGCCAACACAGGTAAAATAGCTATTCAGCTGTTTTGGTACTCGGGGTTTAAACTCTAGGTTTCATGTATGTCCACACAACAGCAAAGGATATCATTTAGTGAAATAAATAAAAAACATAATTTTTAAACAATTGAAAAAATTGTGGCAAAAGCAGTCAGTTTAGAAACAGACTTTGCTTTTGCTTAGAAAGAAGTAATTATATTGTACATGCCACAATTTCCTTATTTGTAGAGCAGTAAAGGAAAACCATAATAATAGCTATTAAGGTCACAGCATTGCCTTAAGGTTTAGGAGAAATAGTGATCATGACCACAACCATAATTATACCTCTCATTTATGATTTCCTAGGTGGCAAGTACTATGTTAAACATCATATATCCACACATCCTGATTTAAACTTTACAAAAACCCTGTAATATGAATGGATATCCCCAAGACACAAAAATTAAATAATCAAGGCACAAGAGATCAAACGACTTGCCAGTAAGAACTGATGTAGTATGTAACTCTAGTTGGCATCATCCATATTGCAGTCTCTATGTATGGCAGCTCCTGGAATTTCACAAGCACTGAGGCTTTGAGTGCCTGACTAGGATTAAAATCAAACTCAACATAATGTTCTACTGCTTGGTTACCTAAGAATAACAGAACAGATGTAATATCAGAATCTTCACAAACAACTGCAAATGTTAGAATAATTTTATTTTAATTTCTTGTTTTGGAATAAAGGATGTTAATTAAATGAATTATAAAAAGAAGGTTAGTTATTTTTACCAGAAAAACCAGTTTCAAAGAAAGCCCATTTAAATCAGGTTTGAAAGAATACCCATATTGATCCAAGTAGGGAAGAAGAGAGTACAACACTGGCTGAGTCGTATTATTGCCTTTCATGTAAATATATAACAAGGTAAATTACGTTCTGTGGGCTCACAGTAGAATAAATAAAATGCCAGTGGTAGTACACATGCTTTCTGCAAAGAATACAAAGATTCAAGTTGTACCTCATAAAGGATATATGTTTTATAAAAGGATCTCTTCATTACTATGCCTTCTAAGCAAAGCTTTTTTTGTCCAAGTATCATGAACTTGCAGTGTATCTTAAAACAAACCTTAATAAGAATATTAAGTCTTCTATTTTGTCTCAAAATAATTAAAAATCATCTTAATATTTCTTATTGGCCAGCACCGCGGCTCACTAGGCTAATCCTCCACCTGTGGCGCTGGCACTCCAGGTTCTAGTCCTGGTTGGGGCACCGGATTCTGTCTCGGTTGCTCCTCTTCCAGTCCAGCTCTCTGCTGTGGCTCGGGAAGGCAGTGGAGGATGGCCCAAGTGCTTGGGCCCTGCACCCACATGGGAGACCAGGAGGAAGGCATCTAGCTCCTGGCTTCAGATAGGTGCAGCTCGCCAGCCATAGTGGCCATTTTGGGGGGTGAACCAATGGAACCTGTCTCTCTCTCTCACTGTCTAACTCACCCTGTCAAAAAAAAAAAAAAAATAGGCCGGCACCGCAGCTCACTAGGCTAATCCTCCGCCTAGCGGCGCCGGCACCCTGGGTTCTAGTCCCGGTCGGGGCGCCGGATTCTGTCCCGGTCGCCCCTCTTCCAGGCCAGCCCTCTGCTGTGGCCAGGGAGTGCAGTGGAGGATGGCCCAGGTGCTTGGGCCCTGCACCCCATGGGAGACCAGGAAAAGCACCTGGCTCCTGGCTCCTGCCATTGGATCAGCGCGGTGCGCCGGCCACAGCGCGCCGGCCGCGGCGGCCATTGCAGGGTGAACCAATGGCAAAAGGAAGACCTTTCTCTCTGTCTCTCTCTCTCACTGTCCACTCTGCCTGTCAAAAAAAAAAAAAAATAGTTACTTATACTTATTTAGGACACACAATGAGCCAGAATCTGTAATAATGATGTTACATTGATTGCCTAACCTAATCATCTCAGTCACTCTAAGAGTCAGCATGATGATTCCATTTTACAGGTACAGAAACTGAGACATAAGGGGCTGGTGCTGTGGCTCACTTGGTTGATCCTCCGTCTGCAGCACCGGCATCCCATATGGGCACCAGGTTCTAGTCCCCGCTGCTCCTCTTCCAGTCCAGCTCTCTGCTGTGGCCCAGGAAGGCAGTGGAGGATGGCCCAGGTGCTTGGGCCCTGCATGCGCATGGGAGACCAGGAGGAAAGCACCTGGCTCCTGGCTTCAGATTGGTGCAGTGCACCGGCCATGGCAGCCATTTGGGGAGTGAACCAGCAGAAGGAAGACCTTTCTGTCTCTCTCACTTTCTAACTCTGCCTGTCAAATAAAAACAAATAAATAATAAAAAAAAGAAACTGAGACATAAATCCCTGAAACTTTCCACAGGATCACAAGCTAACAAATAAAGCTGTATCAAAACAAGGACATATAGATGTTAGTAACATTGATCTCAACTGCATTAATCTTGATAAAAGATTAATTTTAGAATTAATCCCAAAGAACTGATCTCTCCAAACTGAACTGTTTACCAGCATTTGAGAACACACTGCATTTAGTCTTTTGAGTTCTCTGTCATCATTACTTTCAGAAAGTAAGTGTTCATGAACTATTAATTCTATAATTCAAATTGTAGCGGTAGGTCAACTTTCTTCATGGAACTCCAAAGTATTTTCTTGGTATTTTCCCTAGGTTTTTACATTTTTTTTTAACCACATGTTGCCTGTACCATAGCTATTTCAGTACAGGAATCATAATGATCTGTGTTTCAGTGTCAAGAACTGTAATTATTCAAAGAAGGCATTTAATAATTATCTACAGAACAAAGGAAACAAAATGAAAAGCAGAAAGAAGAAAGGAACTATCAAGCAAAGAGTTGTTTAGCTGGGGCTGGTGCTGTGGCATCCAAATGGGCACTGATTTGAATCCTGGCTGCTCCACTTCCAATCTAGCTCTCTGCTATGGCCTGCGAAAGCAGTAGAAGATGGCCCAAGTCCTTAGGCCCCTACCTCTACGTGGGATACCTGGAAGAAACTTCTGGCTCCTGTCTTTGAATCAGCACAGCTCCAGCCGTTGCGGCCAATTGGGGAGTGAATCAGCGATGGAAGCGCTCTCTCGCTCTCTCTCTCTCTCTCTCTGTAACTCTTTCAAATAAATAAAATTTTTTTTAAAAAAAGTTATTTACAACTGACTCAACACCAAAAAGGAAACCTCCTGAAGTGAAATGGACACTATGAGAAATGGTGACTTGATCAGCATAGCTCTGACTGCTAATGGACAACTTAATACATTATCCCTCATAGTATTTTTTTTTGTCTGTTCTACTTAATATGACTGGTTTAATTCTGTAATTATCACACAGTTATTCTTAAGTGTTGAAAATTAACTGAAATGTGATCCCTGTTAAACATAAGAGTGGGAATAAGAGAGGGAAGAGATGTATAATTTGGGACATGCTCGGGCTGACTTGCCCCAATTGGTAGAGTTGGAAACATACCAGGGGATTCCAATTCAATCCCATCAAGGTGGCATGTGCCAATGCCATCTCACTACTCCAAGTGATCAATTTCAGTTCACAATTGATCATAATGAAAGGACTAAGAGTCAAAGGGAGCACATAAACAAGTCTAGTATCTGCTAACACCAACCGATAGAATAAATAAAGGGGTGAGTGATCCAACATGGGAAGTGAGATACTCAGCAGACTCATAGAATGGCGGATGTCCTAAATAGCACTCTGGCCTCAGAATCAGCCCTAAAGGCACTCGGATCTGGCTGAAAAGCCCATGAGAGTATTTCAGGCATGGAAAGCCAAGACACTCTGGCAAAAAGATCTCTGTGAGTGAGATCCCAGTGGAAAGAACAGGTCTTCAAAGAGGGAGGTGCCTTTCTCTGAAGGGAGGAGAGAACCTCCACTTTGACTATGACCGTGTCTAAACAAGATAAGAGTCGGAGAACTCAAGGGGCTTCCATAGCCTTGGAAACTCATGACTGGTGCATAGGGAGATTACTGATGCCATAAACAGGAGTGTCAATTGGTAAAGTCAACAACAGGAGTCACTGTGCACTTACTCCTCATGTAGGATCTCGGTCCTTAACGTGCTGTACACTGAGGCTTAATGCTATAACGAGTACTCAAACAGTATATTTCACTTTGTGTTTCTATGGGGGTGCAAACGACTGAAATCTTTACTTAATGTATACTAAACTGATCTTCTGTAAAAAAAAAAAAAAAAAAAAAAAAAAAAAGAAAGAAATTTTCAATTCCCAACTTGACTCTCACTGGGATTAAACATGACAATAGGTCTGATCTGATTTCATCATCATTTAAAAAAAATCATCTATTATTTTTCACTTTATGTTTCTGTGTGGGAGCAAACTGTTGAAATACTTACTTAAGGTATACTAAGCTGATCTTCTGTATATTAAGATAATCGAAAATGAATCTTGATGTGAATGGAAGGGGAGAGGGAGTGGGAAAGGGGAGGGTTGTTGGTGGGAGGGACGGTATGGGGGGGGAAGCCATTGTAACCCATGAGTCGTACTTTGGAAATTTATATTCATTAAATAAAAGATAAAAAAAATAAAAAAAAAATAAAACAAGTTATTTACAAGGTTTTTTTTTTTTTTTTTTTTTTTGACAGGCAGAGTGGACAGTGAGAGAGAGAGACAGAGAGAAAGGTCTTCCTTTGCCGTTGGTTCACCCTGCAATGGCCGCCACGGCTGGCGCACTACGGCCGGTGAACCGCGCTGATCTGATGGCAGGAGCCAGGTACTTATCCTGGTCTCCGATGGGGTGCAGGGCCCAAAGACTTGGGCCATCCTCCACTGCACTCCCTGGCCACAGCAGAGAGCTGGCCTGGAAGAGGGGCAACCGGGACAGAATCTGGCGCCCCGACCGGGACTAGAACCCAGGGTGCCAGCGCCACAAGGCGGAGGATTAGCCAGCTATTTACAAGGTTTTAAGAGCAAGATGTGCCTGGCCCACAGACACCAGCCTTGCCCCAGACAACCTTGACTCAGTGGTGCAGCCATCTCCTTTCCTTTGGGGTTCCCTTTGATACCTGCCATTGTCTGTCTATCCCTAAGTCCAAGAGATATGGATCCTTCCCCATTTACAGTTACAGTCCCATTTGGATCAAAATCTATTTTATGTGATGACCTTAACATGAAGAACCCATAGTAGCATTTTCAAAATGAATATTAGCCTTTGCCAAATATAACAATATAATAATAATTTTAGGAAATAAACTTCAAAATATTTTAAGGGAGAAGTTTCTGATTCTTAGCTATTAAGAGTACCAAAAATATTACCAAACAAAAATATGTCCAGATCACTTTACATACATTACCCCATCCCAGTAAGAAAGGTATTATTCTAATTTTCATTTTGTATTCTGTAAAGAATTTAAGTAATTTGCAAGAATATACATGGCTAGTGGTAGAAATGGATTGTGAGCTCAGATTTGTCTGATGTTAAAATCATTTCTAGTCATCATTATGCCTTTCTGAGTCTCCCAACTCCATCTTCCCTCCACTAACTGCCACCAACTATGCCCATGTGACATTCCTTCTGTCCTTATCTTAATGGGCTCAGTCCCATTGCCACCTTTGCTGGTATCCCTATATACCTTGCTTCATTTCTTAGATGACTGCAGAAGGGTTATAGAAAACATTTTTTTACATCTTTGTTTTTCTCATGAAAAATTTCCAGAACCCTTAGGTCCCTTTCATTTCTAGAAGAATCTAGGGAGAAAAAGAACAGAGAATTGAGTCCTGGTACTGACTCTGGAGAATTCTTCCATGATCCAGGCTGCAGAGATGATGTTCTCTCCTTACAGAGGTAGCTATGTCTTCTTTTCTCTCCCATTCCAGGGACTGTCATTCAGACTAGAGTATCCGTTCACCACACAAATGACCAGAGTTGGTTTTACTAGCAGTAATAATGACAAAATTGGCTTTCATTGTATCTTCTGTTTTTCTCGGTAGTTGCTAAATGTCTCATTTTTACCACCTTAATCTTCCCATCTACACTGTTGAATAGATAAAACTGTCACCATTTTGCTGACGATGAAATAAAAGCCAATATACATTAATTAACTTTGTTTAATGTCACCAAACCTGTAAACTGATGTTTGAACACTGGTCTCTCTGACTCCAAAGACCTTGCTGTGAACCTCTGTCCTATATTATATCTGGCCTTGCCCCATTATAATGTAATTAATATTTAAGCATAAATATAGCACTGATACAGTACAAACACATATACACATGCACATAAAATAATCATATTTATACATTATGCAATTCCACACCTACAGGTACTTTCTCACAGTGTCTTTCAAGTTTCACTTAGCATTGTCCTAACCATGCAAGCTGTATGAATTCCATAGTGTTGACAATCTGATGTAATTCAGGGAAGTCCTCATTATGGTAACCAAAGTGTTTGTGGCTTTTTATAGTGTACACTTGTCTTTGGCTCTCATTTGCTGCTTATATCAACCATGAAAGAATAATTATATTATTTTTCAGAAGAGACAAAGCCTCTGATCATCAGGAAATCTGAAGTTATAAGCCAGTAAAGAGTAGGGAATTCAATCATGTCTCAAACTCAAAGACTGAGCTTTTCTACCTCACTTTGTACTTCTTCCTTTCATGTGTTTCATGGATTCTTTCTTCATCCTAAATTATCTTCTTCATTGTGCAGTTGCTAATATTGGCCATGTGCAGAATCAAACATTTTCCCAGATAGAAATCTCCAACTAGTTGTATTATCAGAATTCCTTTGCTTTGGTGGCATCCTTCACTTCCCACTTCTTTACTTCTCAGTGGAACCCAGGATTGCGTCCCAAGGTAAAATGATTTGAATGGCTCTGTGCCCTCTACTTCTGAGTCAACTAATGAAGGGTCTGTGTGATGGAAGGTGGTTGATCCCCAGGGTCCAGCTTCTTCATTTTCACAGTGGCCCCAGGGCTAACAGCACCAAGCCTTCACAGTGTCTGGGATGGCCTTTGGCTCCTGTACTGAAGCACTCTTGTTTGCTGCCTTTGTTTTCTAAGTGGAAGAGATGGCAGATAAGAGGCCTTTCCATCCGAACCCCACATCCACAGTTCTTCTCTGTCTGTACCTTATTCAAGTACATACCCTCATATGAATGGAACATCCAGCAATGATTTCAAGATATACTACTTGTGAATTAATGTTAACTCCTATAAATTACTACCTATAACTGCATAACTAGCTATAGTTCCTATATGGCTCAGCAAAGTCACATCTTGGTTATGTACACAATTCTGCATTATAGCACTCCCAAGGCTGCTGATTAAGCTAGATGTTGTGAAATATATATTTTATATCCTATAAATCAAATCACCATTATAGACTGCCTTCACTACTGCAACAACTTCTGAACTAGCCTATGACATATTATTGATCTAATATCCAAAGACCAGCAAAAGGGATATTAGAAAACTTAATCATTTCAGATCATTATCTACTTCAGAACCATCCTATAGATTCCTTCCTCTTATAACATAATCCAGGCTCCTTACAAAACCTACTTAAATTTTACTGAGAGAACATTCTCAGAGGAACTCTTGCCAAATTCAAAATTGTTGGTCCATACTCAGCAAAGGAAGTTATTCTGTAAAATATTTTAAAGTATTTATTTATTGGAAAGGTAGAACAACAGAGCAGAAGACAGAGGTAAACCTACCATCCACTGGTTCACTGCTCGAATGGCTGCACCAGCCAGGTCTAGGCCAGGCCAAAGCCAGGAGCCAGGGAACCCATCCTGGTCTCCCACATGGGTGGCAGATGGCCAACTACTTGGGCCATCTATACTGCATTCCTGAGTGTATCACAAGAAAGCTGGATTGGAAGCACAGCAGCAAGGACTCCAACTGGCACTCTAATATCGGATACAAACAGTGTGGTACAACTCTTGTGGGCTCAACCCACTGTACCATAAAGCCAGCCCCTGTAAAATTTTTGCTTAAGAGAAAAAAAAAAGGTGCTCAAAGTGAAGGTTGCCTATCACCTAAAGAAAATGAAGTGCTCCTTAGGGGGATCTGCAGAAAAACAGGCAGAGTCTAGGCTGTGGTTTACCCGAAATCAAGATCACTTGGCTCAAAATGGACTTTTACTCAATTTTTGTTTTAAAAAACTTTTTGGATTCCTGGGATTATGGCATCATTTTTTTTTTTTTGGAAGAGCTTGCAAAAAATTTTTTTATTGCTTGGATATCTGGAAAATTCACCAATAAAGTCATCTGGATCTGAAATTTTCTTTGGGAGATGGTTTTTAGCTACAAATTCAATTTATTTAACATATATTTTCCAGTCAAGTTACTCATTTTTTTCTTGAATGAGTTTTGACAGCTTATATTTTTCAAGAGATCTATTCATTTTATCTAAGTTGTCAAATTTATTTGTTTTTTTTTATTTAATGAATATAAATTTCCAAAGTACGACTTACGGATTACAATGGCTTCCCCCCCATACCGTCCCTCCCACCCACAACCCTCCCCTTTCCCACTCCCTCTCCCCTTCCATTCACATCAAGATTCATTTTTGATTATCTTAATATACAGAAGATCAGCTTAGTATACATTAAGTAAGGATTTCAACAGTTTGCTCCCACACAGAAACATAAAGTGAAAAATAATAGATGATTTTTTTTAAATGATGATGAAATCAGATCAGACCTATTGTCATGTTTAATCCCAGTGAGAGTCAAGTTGGGAATTGATAATTTCTTTTTTTTTTTTTTTACAGAAGATCAGTTTAGTATACATTAAGTAAAGATTTCAACTGTTTGCACCCCCATAGAAGCACAAAGTGAAATATACTGTTTGAGTACTCGTTATAGCATTAAGCCTCAATGTACAGCACATTAAGGACAGAGATCCTACATGAGGAGTAAGTGCACCGTGACTCCTGTTGTTGACTTTACAAATTGACACTCCTGTTTATGGCATCAGTAATCTCCCTATGCACCAGTCATGAGTTTCCAAGGCTATGGAAGCCCCTTGAGTTCTCCGACTCTTATCTTGTTTAGACAAGATCATAGTCAAAGTGGAGGTTCTCTCCTCCCTTCAGAGAAAGGTACCTCCTTCTTTGAAGACCTGTTCTTTCCACTGGGATCTCACTCACAGAGATCTTTTTATGGCATCATTTTTAAAACTAAATAAAAATTTGGCCGGTGCCGCGGCTCACTAGGCTAATCCTCTGCCTTGCAGTGCCGGCACACTGGGTTCTAGTCCCGGTCGGGGCGCCAGATTCTGTCCCGGTTGCCCCTCTTCCAGGCCAGCTCTCTGCTGTGGCCAGGGAGTGCAGTGGAGGATGGCCCAAGTCCTTGGGCCCTGCACCCCATCGGAGACCAGGATAAGTACCTGGCTCCTGGCTTCAGATCAGCGCGGTGCGCCGGCCACAGTGTGCCGGCAGCGGCGGCCATTGCAGGGTGAACCAACGGCAAAGGAAGACCTTTCTCTCTGTCTCTCTCTCTCACTGTCCACTCTGCCTGTCAATAAATAAATAAATAAAAATTTAAAATAAGCTTTTCCATGATCCTTAACCTATTTGTGAGAAAGTAATTCCCCAGAGGGAGTGAACTGCCTAGGATCTCCTTTGAATTTCTTTCAAAGCTAGGGCCAGATCACAGCTCTGCACCACATCTCAAAGCTTTCAAATGATGTTATAAAGGATAAATTTCTTTTCTTTCCCTTTGGTTTATTTTCTACACATCACTAACCAATGCTTTCAATCAAATGAAAATATATAGATGAAAGCCATGTTTAAATCTTCATTTATGCACTATTAGATTTAACAGACATACAGTTCCTCTGTAAGATTGCATGTAGCAGTTTAAAGACTTGCTCTCAATTCTGTACTTACCACAAGGTAGGCCAGCAGCAGTTTGTGAACCACCATCAGTCTGCAGATGATACTTTAAGCAGCACTCTTTTGCATGTCTTACCTAACCACCCACACTCTTCAGATTCACAAAATCTTTCCCAAAGCAAGTTGGCAATTGACCTACCTAAGTCCTTACAAAGCAGGCTGCTGCCATCTCCAAATGCAAGCTTTTGGTACCTTTATTTTAATCTCACCATGAATTAATTTTTCTGAGGAGGCCAGGAAAATCAATACCACATGTAAAATTGACTTTATCCATAGAGTGATAGCTATATCCACGGGCTAGGCATGTTAAACAATCTGAAAACCACTCCAGTGCAACCTCTCAACCTCTACAACATAAAAATACTGTAGTTTGAATATGATTTAAAACTCATGTGGATCTTTAACCTCCAAATTCTCATGTTAATAGTTAATGGGTTAATATGAATTTAACATGGAGACTTGATACAACTGTGGTATCTAAGAGGTAAGCCCATTGAATGATCTCTTGGTCACTTGGGGCTTCACCTCAGGAGGTAGTTTTTGCAAGAGTGTTAGTTACAAAGGCTGAATTTGGCTTAGCTATTTTCTCTATGCTTCCTGGCTCACCATGTGATCCACCCTCCATATGCATTCTGGGGCCTCCCAATCATAGACTATAATCCTCCAGAAAGCTGAGGTGAAATCAATCTTCTTCCTAAATAAGTAGCCTCTTTCAGATATTTTAAGTGACAAAGTGCTAACTAATACACAAGAATATTTCCAAAAGTTTTGGAAAATGGTACTGAGATAAGTATATTCATGCAAAAGAGTTTTGAAATCAATGCACATTATTTTCATAATAAGCATTTTTTCTAAGAACTTTCTAATGATCTTTCATGTATGCATGTGTGTATTGTGTAATTTCTTTTACATTTTATCAGTAATTTTTCAGACATTTGTTTTCCACAGAACACTATGAAGAAAACATAATCATTTTTTAAAATTGTCTTTTGATATCCTCTGGTCCCTATCAGTACTTCTCAACCTCTGCTGCTTCATTTTTTCCACATAAAATAACACCACTCATCATACATTTCTTTGTTTATTTTCCTATAACCAAAAATAGCAATATAATTACTGTTTATTATTCATCAGATACTAACCTGCATAGTTGTTTATTTGATCTTTGTAACAACCCTGTGAAATTAGTGCTATTGTTATTCACATGACAGAGCTGGGAAAGCTGAGAGAAAGTATATGGGCTCAGTTTTGAATTCAGTGAGGTTGAAACACCTATGAGATATACATACATGGATATCCAGGAGACCATGGCACATGATCCTGGAACTCAGAAGAGAAATGGCACTAGAATTAGATATTAGAAACCACACTCTGTGTATAGAAACTGGTTCAGCAGGGCTGGAAGAGACGTCTTAGGAGTGTGTACAGTGTGAGAAAGGGGCCAGACTTCTAGAGCGCTCCAAATACATTACTGTCTGTCACTAAAACCTTTACATAAATTTGCTGGATCCTTTGTAACTGAACTGTAACTGAGAGTAGCTTCCTTTATGGAGAAACAAGGGCCCGCATTCCACAGTCTGCCCTACACAAAGCATAGAGACAAATTCTGGTAGAACACAGTGTTGGTAACAAGGAAGGGCAGGGACTGGAAACTGGACAACAGGAACAGTCTATCTGTGGGAACATCAGGAACAGCATAGAAACCAACAATCATAATTCTCTGTCCACTTTAGATGGGTTCTTGGGATACCTGTTTTTTGTAGTTAAAGGAGATTAAACTAGCACATGTGGGTGAAACCTAGAGCTTGTTTAAAAGATTTCCATGGCTAAAACTCTCAAGGTGGAAATAGCTGCATGACAGCAGCCACCAGCTGGAAAAGACCAGATTCCAATGGGAGGTTAGACAGGATGGATATTCTCCATACCCATGAAAAACATTCACAGCCTTTCCCACAGTTATGAGGAGAGATGTGAAGACAGAATGAGCATTTTTCCTGGTTGAGCAAGAACCATGGGACAATAGCTGCATGGTTCTCACAGAACTCTTCTTCTTGACAGTGATGTGGGTGATGACAAGGATAGGTCTGAATGTCACAGCCAACAATGGTGTTCAAGAGCAATGAGTCTCTGAGTCCTGAAGATCAATAACTAAATGTTCTCCCAAGACATAGGAGGAATGCTGTAGTTCCAAGTCTTCCCTGAAACCTGGAATTCATCAAAAAGTAGAATCACAGACATTTTCTGGTGGAATGATGTTCAAGTGATAAATGAGCTGCTTATCTATGTAACAATCTCCTTTGCAACAACACTGATAAATGCCCACTTAGTCCTATTTACATGCCTTCAATGATGAGAAGCTTGCTGCTTCATAAGGTTGCTTTCCATGGTTCAACAGCTCTCATTGTTTCTAACAAAATGTCAAAACAGTAGCTAACATTCACTGAGTTCTCACTCTGTGCCAAGCACTATGCTGAATATTTTCCATGCATTAAATAATTGACTCCTTGCCACAATTTTATGAAACAAGTTTTAGTATATTTTCACTTGGCAACATAAGAAATTAGGCACCATACATTGAGAATAGCTTCAAGGTCACAGAAATTGTTAGAGATATGTTCAAAGAACATGATTTTGGAAAATTTCACTCATTCACTAATCTATCTCCTTGTAAAATGTCACAGAAGCACCTGTATTATAATTCATTTGGATTTTTTCAGTGATTTTCTTAATAAAAGACTTAAATGCCTACTTTTACCACTCGTGACACACTTGAAATCACAAAACTGGTATACAATATTCCACCCTTATTTGTACTTTTGCATTCCATGATTTCAGTTTCTCTTGGTAAACCAAACTCCGGAAATATTAAATCAAACATTCCAGAAATAAACAATTCATAGCTTTTTGTTTTGTTTTGTTTTGGACGGGCAGAGTTAAGACAGTGAGAGAGAGAGAGACAGAGAGAAAGGTCTTCCTTCTGTTGATTCACCCCCAAAATGGCTGCTACGGCTGGCGCGCTGCACCGATCCAAAGCCAAGAGCCAGGTGCCCTCTCCTGGTCCCCTATGCAGGTGCAGGGCCCAAGCACTTGGGCCATCCTCCACTGCCCTCCAGGGCCACAGCAGAGAGCTGGAGTAGAAGAGCAACCGGGACAGAATCTGGCGCCCCAACCGGGACTAGAACAAGGGGTGCCAGCACCGCAGGTGGAGGACCAGCCAAGTGAGCCGCAGCACTGGCCCAATTCATAGCTTTTAAACTGTGTGCTACTCTAAGTGGCCTGAAGAAATCTGCTGTCATGCTCTTTCCCATCCCAGGACATGAATCATTCCTTTGTCCAGTGTATCCATGTTGTGTATGCTACTCACTGAATTGTCATTAAAGTTTGATAATCTAGTATTACTTGAAGTTGATGATCTCCCTTCTAACATATTGTTGGAAAATACAGTGTCCTAACATTACATCAAATGCCCATATAATGTGCATCAATTCATCTCATTGCAAAGACATTATATTACTTACTATCATCACAAGAAAAAGAAGGGTAAGTATAATATTATATATTGAGTGTGAGAGAGAGGAGACAGAGAGAGAAACCCTTCTTTCAGCTGCCACTTGATTTATAGGAGTATGAATTTATTCAATGGAAAAATGAAGATAATAATTCTTGTCCTGTCAGCCTCTCAGAAGGGTTGTTAGGATCAAATTAGACAATGTATCTATAGATTTTGTAAATTATGAAGAATAACAAACTTTATCATTAGAGCAGACCTCATAGCCTAAATACATCATTACTTAACCCTTGGATGACTTGAATATTCAGGATATCTTCCAGCTCTTCCAGAAAATATCAAGTTGGACAAAGTGCTACACGGACAAGATTCACTACCTGAGGGACTTCTATGAGCCAGTTTTTTCTGGGCCCTAGGCTACAGTGTTTACTATGAGAGATCAGAAGAGTTGAAAGTCAACCAGCAGAGACTAGTAATCATATTGATTTCTAAAATATTATATATATATATATATATATATGTACTAATGGGTACATATCATTTCCTGGAGTCCCTTAGTTCATATATGTTTCCCTATCTATTCTAGTCAGTACTCCTAGATTGCTCCAAAACCCAACAACTTATGGGTTAAAGTCCAGAATCCCCTATTCTAGGATTTTGCCCAGTATCAATTCCAACTGATTGGTATCATGTGGCATCGGTTGTTAAATAGTTTGAATATCACCCTAGGAGAACAGGTTCTATTTTATTGAGAAGAGACAGTAAACAAGTTAATAATACAATGCATAATTCAATTTCAGATTAAATAAGAGTTATAACTCAGATAAGAGTTATAAATGATGAGATGGTGCTGGGATGGGGAGTGAGAACCTGATACTGCGATTTTTAAAAAGGCCTCCATGAGGAAGTGGGATTTGAGTTGAGACAAGAATGAAGATGAAAAAATGAGAAATAGGCATGCAAAGATTTAGGGGAAGCATATTATCAGCAGAAGGAAAAATAGGGGCACAATTCCTAGGGCAAGAATGAGTCTGGCACGTATGGAGAACAGAAAGGAGCCAAATGCGACTAGATCATAATAAAAATTGCCCAAGACAGGCCAGGGCCCAAACATCTGAGTGCTGGCAGTCCTTGAATTTATTACAATAACACATTGGAATGACTTAAACATACGGAAATATAGTTGTCATATTTTTAAACACCTTATTTGGAGACACCCAAATTCTGGATGACCCTCCCTTTCCTGTTATCTCTCTAATGAAATTGGAAAACCTGAGTCTCATTAATATTCTGCTTAGATATGTACACGGTAGATGACAACCTGTTCACTAGTCTGAACCTGTTCACTAGTCTGTATTGACTGGCCTAGGAGGCTCTATAGGTACATGAAAAGCTTTTCTTTTGAGGTTGGAATAGGAAATGAAAAAACTGGAGAAACCTTAATGAAGATACAGTCAATCTTCTTAGGCACTTAAAAACCAGCCTTGGAGACAAGGTTGCCAAAACTATTTTATGTGACCTTCCTGACAACCAGATAAAGTGGGTTAAGCTGTGATTATCATCTATCACCATTTTATAAGAACTATTAGACTCTACAAAAAAATTATATTTGTGTTCTATAGAGCCATGGGCAAAGATTATTTTATCAATTTTTTGATTGAGAAAGCAATTAAGAAAAACTGAACAACTGTACATACATTTGTCACATCTGAACTAGTAGTAAAACACAGGCACCCTTATTCTTGTTACAATACTCCACTGTCTTCTTGTGACATGGGAATTTTGTAACTTGTGCAAGTCAGCTGACGAATGCTCCAGCCAGCTCCCTACAAACTATATAGGCAATCAACCCACACATGCCAATGACTATCTGGTCAAGTATTCAGAGGATCTGCACGCTCTAGCTAGGGTGGAGAAAACACTTACATGTTCTCAATTTAGCATACATACACCTCAGTTAATTTTCATCATAAATTTTAGAGCTGACTTACTGACACCAGGCCAGGAAATTATCTGTGAATGGACACCAGCTAGCCAAACAAACAAACAAACAAAAACCCAACAACACAAAACAAGAAAACTTTTAACTAAACTTTTAACAATGAACTAATGATCATAACAAGGGCAGAAGAAAGACAGGTAGACCAGGAAGAAAGATACCTTTTTTGCTTATTTTCCTAGAGACCCCTAACTAACTATAGCTTTAATTCATAGGTTTTCACAAACAAAAATAGAAGCATACATTTTCATGGCCTTGATTCAGTACGACTGAGTAGAAGAGTCCCACAAAATATATGGGAAGAAACTTTTTCCACAGAATGGGCCACAATACCAAAGTCTTTCCCATACGTTGACAATGGGGCTTCCAGGTGGACCTTCCTCCCAGCAATGTTGTTCCAACTTTATCCCCACTCAATTCTTTTCCCATTATTTAACCCCTTTCATTCTTTCTTCTACTACTTTGATATTTTCTATTTCTACCACTAATTCGCAATGTTCTTTTCAGAACAGGGACGTGTCTCCTTCTTTATCTACATCTACAGCACCACACACAGCATTTTTCAAAGTAAATGTTCAACATATTTTTTATTAAACAAAATACAATTACTCTACTTTATAGATCAATGTGTGTCAAATAGGATGTCAATGCTTTATATGTTTTATTTTACTTAATACTTACAGCAACACACTCATATAGGCATCTTCATCCTTATTTTACAGAGAAGGAAATTGAAGTTTTGGAAAATTAAATAATTTGCCCAAGGTCACATAATTAGTAAGTAGCAGAATTGGGATTCAATCCACATTTTGTCTGATGCAAACACAGGGTGACTATACACTAATCTAGGCTGACTCCCTTCATTGACTATTTCACTATAAAATTGGAAGACAAGATCTGGAATGATGACACAGAGTTAGACAAGCAACCACTTGCATTAAGGAAGCTGGACCAGTTGAACTGCCAAGCAGAGTCTACATTCTTGATGTGTACCTGGGTATTAGAGGCTGGGCAGGTACCTGTGGGAATGAACTCAATTCAGACTTTAAGCTAGTTCTCTTCTCCTTTTAATACCAGACAAACAAACTGAAGAGGAGCTGCCCTGTGTTCAAGTGTTCTGCTTGCTAATCCTATTCTCCTTGGGAGAAAAGAGGTGGCAGGAGATGATTTCTATAAGTCATTGCCGGGCTTGGCAGACAGAAAGCTGAGTCAGAGGGAGAGTGGGCTGAAATTATGGAAAGGTAAATAGGCAGGCAAACCCAGGGTGGTGCAGATCTTTTGTTATTCAGCTTTTCCCAGGAGTTAGAGAGCAGAATGCTCTCACAACAGTGAGAGTGGAGATTTAGTAATAGTAGGGATATGTATTGGTGAATATAGAATACACCAGTGCCAATTCTGAATTCCAAGGTATCGATGTTCATGTAAGTTATTGAAATGATAAAGTTAAAGCACATCAATGGGTGTGGTATAGTAGAACAAGGCTCTAGTGCTAGATTAAGGATATTGGGTTTTTAATTTTAAGGCTGGAATTAATTTTTAAATCATGTACATGTATAATAATGAATATGCTTTTGTTCCTAGAATTTTCTTCAACCATGTTTCCTTCTTTCTCTTCAAGATGAACTGACAGCAGAAAGCAGAACAATGATTGTTCACTTTTTGGTTTAGCAACTGCAAAAACACATGATTTTAATAGACTATGAAAAGAAGAAATTTTCTGATCTCCAAAACAAATGATGGTTTTTGAAGTTTAGGTAAACATAGGAGAGACTTAAAGGATAGTTGGAGAAACAATGAGGGGACATAGCTAGAGGAATCATGAACACAGTATTGAAGCAGCATCAGGGGATGACCAGTGTCCATCTGAATAGACATGATCTGGAGCTCGAGTCTAGCAGCAGAAACTACTGCTTGCAGATGTGAAGTTGTACAAATTGCCTTTACTGATGAGTTATGAAGAAGTCCTCCTTTTGACAAAAGTCAGCATCTAGCCCAGTAACCACCTAGCAGGAGATATAATCATTTATAATTTCATTCTTGGTCTTGTTCTATTGCCAGCAACCTTGACCTCTAATTTTTGACTCTTTATCGGCATTGTAGGACAACTAAATACCTATGAAACAGGCACTTAGATGCATGGTGGTGTGGAAGAAAAAGCCCCTAACCCATGCAGATAGTTGAGAATAAATAAAATTATCTAGATATCTCTCTTTGTATATGATAGTCAAAAAACTAGGTTACTACCCACAACAGACAGAACAATGGCTCCCCAAAGGTGGCCACATCGTAATCTCCAGACCCTAATATTTTGTCTTACATGGTGAGAATTTCTGCATACAGTGATTAAGTCTAGGATCTTGAGACCCCAGATTACCCTAGAAGACCCAATATATTCATAAGAGTTCATATAAAAGAGAGGCAAGAGCATCATAGTCAGAAAGAGAGATGTGGTAACAGAAGTAGAAGCAGCACTGATCCAGAGCCAACAAATGAAAATAGACTCTCTCGAAGGTGGAAAAGTCAGGAAAACTAATTTCTATCTAAAGCCTTAGGAACCTACTAAGTCATATAATTAAGATTTAGGTCTAGTCCATCCTCAATCAATTGAAAATAGTTGAATCTATACTGAAAAATCACTCACCATGAACACTGTTACATTCAGGAATTTTAATATTTTTCACTACATATACACAACACATGGTCATTCAGTTTCACAAGAACATCTAAAGGTCTGATGAGTTCACCATATGTTGAACAATAACAACAATTTCTATTTGTTGAACATATTCTATGCTAATTAATGTGCTAGTAATTATCATGGGTTAAATCATTTAATTTCACAGTAATCCTATAAAAGAATTGTTATACTCTACAGTAGAAAGAAAAAGATTCAGAAAAGTTTACTGTAATGGAATGAAAGGGATAAAAGAATGGTTAAGACATAATTAGAGTTCGGGTTTTGGGTGAGACTGGGGTGGTATGAACTGGACCTCAAATCAGTTCTATTCATTCCTATCAAGGCACAGTTATGATGCTTCTCTTCCACAAAATCCTTCCTTCTATAAGTGTCTATGAGACATCTCTATCATCTCAGCAGAATCTGAGAATACAGCTAAATAAAAATAGTTATATACACCGGGAATAAGTAAGCTATAGCTACAGATGTCACTCTTATTAGATAATGAGCTGCATTTTACTGGTCCTGCCAGCAGGAAGTCTATAAAACATAATGAGGACAATTAATATAACTCTATGGCATGGATGATCAATGACACTGCCCCAAATGCCTAATGGGATCCCATGATCTGCATTAATAACTTGACTCCCAGTGTGTGATAATGGTGCTTCCCTGTTAGTCATAGTGCTGATTCTACACCTATCCCCCTGTTCCTCCAGGCATATTGAATCCCATCAGCCTCTTCTCTTAGTGCTGTCTTTTTCCACATCCTGATCTCTATCTATTTAATTTTTATTAGGTCTTAGGGAACAGTATAGTGTGACTCCTATTCTATAGTTCTAATCTATTGTTATAGTATATGTTTTGTGCTTCACTTACTTCCAGACTTTCTGGCCTCTAACTCTGCTAGCCATACTTTGGGTACTAAAACTTTTTTGTTTCAAACTACTCTCTTAGGATAGTATTTCAATATCTTGACAGTATAATCCTGGAGTGGGAATATAACCTTTAAGGACATGTGAAGATGGAAAAAAAGCCATACATACAATATCACAATTATTATTACTCTTCATAGATATAATTTCTATAATCTTAAAGACAATAAGGGATGAAACCAGGAACTATACCTGCATTTCTCTGAAGTCAAAGTCTATGTGACATTTAGCCCATCTTTACACAGCTTTGACTAACAAGCTCAACTCTAAATCCCATCAAGTTCTACCCATAGGTACTAGTGATGGGCCTATGGAGCAGCTATGTCCCTCCTTTCCCAGGACAGTCATTCAGATACTTAAAGAGAATTATCTTGGCATCTGAGCCATTTGTGGGCTAAGTTCTACCAAGTTCCTCTATTTTTTTTTCAGAGACATAATGTTTCACATTTTATTCATCATTCTGGACCCTTTTGTGGATGTACACAAGTTCTTGTGTTTCCCTCTTGACTTGTGACTTTGCTAAGTAAGCTGAATCATTCCAAACAGAGAAGTCCAAAGTCAACTAGGGACACTTCTCCAAACTCGTTGTTCCTGGTGTCACCATTTTTAAATCAAAAGGTGATTGTGCCATACAGAATGCGTGCAGATTTCTACTTCATCTGTCTATGAGATATTTTCAGGCACATAGAAAACATTTGAGATCTATTAGGGTGTGCCTCAACCACTCTCTAGAGCCCCAAGAGCACCCATAAAGCTAAAAGATACCAAGAAACATAGCAGTTGACAATGTCAACAAAATTACTTTGGGTCCTTAAAACACTCATTTTACTTCTCTTGACTTTTTCCACTTGTAAAACAATAGGGTTAGATTACAGTGGTTTCCTAAGATATCTACTTACTAACTTCAATCAAGAAAGCATTTCTGTACATGTACACACCAAAAATACATGCTATTTATTTATGTAAGTTATATATACAAACTACTCTAATATATAAGTATTATAAAAGTATAAAATCTAACACAAGTAAAAACTTGATTTTTAAAAATATAATTATTCTAATATATTTTTACTCATCCCATTGAAGCATAAGAAGTACCTACAGCAAAGATTGGCAAACTTCTTTTGTAAAGGGCCAGAGAGTAAATATTTTGGGCTCTACAGGCCATATGCTTTCCCTTTTAAATGCTATTTTGTCTGACATTAGGATAGCCTTTCAAGATTTATTGGAGTTTTTGTTTGCATAACATATTTTCCATTCCTTTTAAAAATATTTATATATTTATGCACTGATTTACTTCCACAGTGACTGGGACTGGGTCAAACCCAGGCCCAAGGAACTCAATCCAGATCTCACATGAGGGTGTTAGGAACCCAAGTACTGATCATCACTGATGCCTCCCAGGTTCTGCATTAGCAGGAAGCTGGAATAGGGATCTAGAGCTGGAAATCAAGTGTAGGTACTGTGTCTTGATGATGATACTAAACACTCTCCCTGCTTTTTCCCAATTTTTACTTTCAATCTACTGTATCTTTAAATCTAAAATAGTAACTCCAAAAGGATCTCTTATGCACTATGGATGGGAATGTATATTAGTATAGCCATTTTGTAAAACAGTGTAGAAGGTTCACTTCTGGGTATATATCCAAAAGAATTGAAATCAGGATCTTGACAATTTATCTGTACCTCCATGTTCATTATTCACAGTAATCCAGACGTGGACTCAACACAAATGCCCACTGATCAATCAATGGATAAAGAAAATATGGCACGTATATAGAATGTAATATTATCCAGCAGTAAAAAAGATGGAAGCCCTACTACTTATAGTAACATGAGTAAATCTGCAGGTCATTTTGCTAGGCACAGAAAGACAAAAGACACATGTTCTTACAACTTGGGGAATCTAAAAAGGTTAAGCTGATAGAATTAAAGAGCAGAATGATAGTTACCAGAGACAGGAGGAAGAGAAGAGAGATGGATAGGGAAAGCAAAGATACTAGTCAAAAAGTTAAAGTTTCAGTTGGGAAGATTAACAGCCAGTGATCTATTGCAATATATGACAAAGATAGTTAATAATAATAATTGACTGTATATTTCAAAATTGAGTAGATATCAATGTTCTCATCAAAATAAAAGATAAATATGTGAGGCGATAAATTTAATTAGCCTGATTCAATCATTCCACAATCTGTATGTATATCTGAACATCATACTGAATCCCGTAAACAATTATTACCTGCCAGTTTGAAACAAAATTTAAAATCAATACACAAATAAACACAAAACAAAAAGTAGTGTCTTGAATAGATAGTATATTTTGTAATTGGATTTTTTTCATCTACTCTGACATTGTTTCACTGGATTATTTATTTTGTTCACATTAAATATTATTATTGAAATGCTTGCATTTCCTAATATCATTTTGCCTTTTCTCTATATCTTATGCCTTTTTGTTCCTCTATTTCTCCTTTGCAGCTGTCTTTTGCACTGTGGAAATATTTTCCAATATAAAATTCAAATAAAGAATTTTTTATTTTTTCAAAGTTCCTTTAGTGGTTGCTCTGGGATATACTATATACTTTTTAATCACTACAATTTACTTCAAATTTACACTAACATAATTTTAGTAAGATATGGAAATGTCATTCCCATACAGACATTGTGCTATTATATAATTATCGTATATCATCACACATGTTATAAATGTTGTATATCAAACAATGCTTACTTTAATTATTACCTTAATTTAATGTCTACTAGAGAAGCTGAGATGCATGTCAGTGGTAAATACTCAACTTTGCAACTGCTGCATAAAAAGAACCATGGGCAATACATATATGGATGAATGTTACTGTGGTTCCATAACTTTACTTACGGTCACTGAAATCTGAACTGCATATAATTTTCATGTTATGAGATTTTCTTCTTCTGTTATTTTTCTCCAACCACTAAAACCATAAGAATCATGTTATCTCCTACGTTGTACAAAAATAGGTAGAGGCAGGAATGAATCTGAGGGCATATTTGACCATCAATTTGACCTTCAGCAACATTTCAACCTCTTTGATGTGGTACTTTGAAGTTACTCAGACATAGCTTCTTGTCTGCCATGTGGTGAAAATAAGACCAGAGACTGGGCTCTGATGTCATAAATGACAGTTCTGCTTATACTGTGTTGTCTTCCAAACAGGAAAGATTGCATTTAACCAAGCTCCAGGAAGGAAAGAAAAAGGTAACAGACAGGGGGAAATCCTGAAATTCTACTAAATTCTTCTAAATGATGTGAAGTCATCAAGAACTCTAGGACTGAATGTCAATAACTCTTGAAATATAAGCATTTATATTAGGTTGTATTTTTATTTATCACTATTTGAGAAATTTTTTCTGAATGTTTAAATCCAAATTCAATTTTGCATGAGAAGATTCAGGGACACGGAACATGGATTTTTCTATACCTGTGCCCAAAGAACTAAGAGAACCAAGATCTGTTAGCACCCTCTTGTGTCCATTAGTGGTGATTTCCAACAGCCAATCCCACTAAAAATATTAAAAACATCTAATGAAACATAAGGCAGAGAAGCATAAGGCAAAGAAGTTAAGGTAGTGGTGTTTGTCATTGCTCATGTATACTGATCTACGGTATTTGGACACACCTTCCACAAACAACACTCCCTAAAATGAAAAGCATTCACTTTTCCTTTCTAGAGGCTACCACTCTTTGAAAGAAATTGATGTCTTTTTTTCTTTAGTTCACCTTAATTATCTTTTATTTGTTTAAATAGAGCATTAAGATAACAGGTCTAGTATCAGACACAGGTATGATTCTATAATGGATTTTCATTAGCTTAACACCGGGCAAATCAATTAACTGTCTCTCCTAAGTACCTCTGCAGCCATTTATCAGTGAATAGTACCCCTCATATCAACATAGTTGTTTAACCTATGATTAAAATAAGCAAAGGCACTTTGCTTCCAAAGTTAGATGTAGAGGCACAAGGAACAAAAGAGACAACAGACAAATAGGACTCATCAAGATTAAACAGCTTCGTGTATCAAAGGATGTTATTAAGTGAAAAGACATCCTACCCAACAGGAGAAAATATTTACAAATCATACACAGTCGATTTGCTTTATTCATATTATTCATGGTACTGAGTTTCAAACTCACTGTAAGCAAGGAATTAACAAAAATTGAAACATTGCCCCATAGAAACATATATATGTGTGTGTGTGTGTGTGTGTGTGTATCCTATCATGCAACTTATACTGGTTCCACTTCCAATTTTTCAGATTTACAATAGTGCAAAAGAAATATGCTTTCAATAGAAACCATACTTATTTTTAAAAAATATTTATTTTATTTATTTGAAAGAGTTACAGAGAGAGGTAGAGACAGAGAAAGAGGTCTTCCATCTGCTAGTTCACCCCCAGATGGCTGCAACGGCCACAGCTGCGCCAGTCCAAAGCCAGGAGCCAGGAGCTTCTTCTGGGTCTCCCAAGTGGGTTCAGGGGCCCAAGAACTTGGTCCATCTTCTACGTCTATCCCAGGCCATAGCAGAGCTAGATTAGAAGAGGAGCAGCCGGGACTAGAACCAGTGCACATATGGGATGCCAGAGCTTCAGGCCATGGCTTTAACAAGCTGCACCACAGAGCAAGCCCCATAATTATGCCACTTTAGTTCATTGTTGATCCACAAGATGGCGCTCGAAAATTTAAAAAAGATTTGTCATTAGTGCCAAGACACTGTGGGGGAAAAAAAAAAAACCCTAAATGAAAGATTTCTGTGAGTGAGATTCCAGTGGAAAGAACAGGCCATCAAAGAAGGCAGTACCTTTCTCTGAAAGGAAGAGAGAAATTCCACTTTGAATATGGCCTTGTCTAAACAAGATCGGAGTGGTAAACTCAAGAGGATTCCATAGCCTCGGCAGCTCATGACAAGAGCCTCAGGTGATTACTGACTTCATAAATAAGAGTGTCAATTGTTAAATCAACAACAGGAGTCACTGTGCACCTGCTCCCCATGTAGGACCTCTGCCCTTAATGTATTGTACTACAGAATTAATGGTAAAACCACAACTCAAACAGTATTCTATATTTGGTGTGTCTTTGTGGGTGCAGTCTGTTGAAATCATTACTTAGGGCCGGCGCCGTGGCTCACTAGGCTAATCCTCCGCCTGCGGTGCCAGCACCCCGAGTTCTAGTCCCAGTTGGGGCGCCGATTCTGTCCCGGTTGCTTCTCTTCCAGTCCAGCTCTCTGCTGTGGCCTGGGAGTGCAGTGGAGGATGGCACAGGTCCTTGGGCCCTGTACCTGCACGGGAGACCAGGAGGAAGCACCTGGCTCCTGGCTTCGGATTGGTGCAGTGCACCGGCCGTAGCAGCCACTTTGGGGGTGAACCAAAGAAAAAAGGAAAACCTTTCTCTCTCTCACTGTCTTACTCTGCCTGTCAAAAAAAAAAAAAAAAAAAAGGGCGGAAAATTATTACTTAGTATATACTAAGTTGATCTTCTGTATATAAAGATAATTGAAAATGAATTGTGATGAATGGAATGGAAGAGGGAGTGGAGATGGGATGGTTGCAGGTAGGAGGGAGGTTATGGGGAGAAAAAGCCACTATAATTCAAAAGTTGCACTTTGGATATTTATTAAATAAAAGTAAAATAAATAAACAAACATTACAGTATAAAAATTGTAAAAAATATTTGTAATTAGTGCTTTAGATTGGCGCAGCTCTAGCTGGTGCGGCCAGTTGGGGAGTGAAGCAGCAGATGGAAGACCTCCCCACCCTGACCCCCCCCCCCCGCCTCCCCTCTCTCTGTAACTCTTTCAAATAAGTAACTAAATCTTTTTAAAAAATCTGTAATTAGTTTTTTTTTTTTTTTTTTGTTTTTGTTTTTGTTTTTGTTTTTGTTTTGACAGGCAGAGTGGACAGTGAGAGAGAGAGACAGAGAGAAAGGTCTTCCTTTGCCGTTGGTTCACTCTCCAATGGCCGCCGCGGCTGCTGCGGCCCGCGCACCGCACTGATCCGATGGCAGGAGCCAGGAGCCAGGTGCTTTTCCTGGTCTCCCATGGGGTGCAGGGCCCAAGGACCTGTGCCATCCTCCACTGCACTCCCTGGCCACAGCAGAGAGCTGGCCTGGAAGAGGGGCAACTGGGACAGAATCCGGCGCCCCGACCGGGACGTGTGTGCTGGCGCCGCTAGGCGGAGGATTAGCCTAGTGAGCTGTGGTGCCGGCCTTGTAATTAGTTTTTTCAACAGATTCAATGTGCTTTGTAGCTACAATTCTAAGAACATATTCCTTTGCTCTCACACTTCCTCTCTCTAATATCTCCCTTCCACTCTCCTTTCTTCTAGATTTTTTTTAGTTTATCAGATAACATTTTAATTTTAAAAAGGCTTAATACTTCATCTTATAAGAAGTTTACAAGTAAAAAGCGAAATAAGCTTTGTTTAGGGGAATACAGACAAAAGCTATAAACAATAATTGAATGGAAAAATGACCATTTCACTCATATACAGTAATTTTTAAAATAACTAAAAATTAATCATTAAAATGCTAGTAGAGCAATGTCCTTAACCATTGGTTTCGGAAAGGTATAAAAGTCTTACAAAACTAGGCCCATGCTGCGGCTCACTAGGCTAATCCTCCACCTTGCGGCACCGGCACACAGGGTTCTAGTCCCAGTCGGGGCTCCGGATTCTGTCCCGGTTGTCCCTCTTCCAGGCCAGCTCTCTGCTGTGGCCAGGGAGTGCAGTGGAGGATGGCCCAAGTCCTTGGGCCCTGCACCCCATGGGAGACCAGGAGAAGCACCTGGCTCCTGCCATCGAATCAGCGCGGTGCGCCGGCCGCAGCGCGCTGGCCGCGGTGGCCATTGGAGGGTGAACCAACGGCAAAGGAGGACCTTTCTGTCTCTCTCTCTCTCTCACTGTCCACTCTGCCTGTCAAAAAAAAAAAATTTAAAAAAAATCTTACAAAACTATATTTGCAGCAATACTGATAAACACAGGCATTTCTCTTTCTTCTTTATCCTTTTTTTTTTAAATTTTAGCTTCCACTGTCTAACAAATCATTTTAAAGTATTCACAAAGCTATATCAAGCAAACGTGCTCCTTAACTGCTTTAAAGCACATATTATAAATGCAAATACCTTATATGCCTCTCACTCTTTACAGTTTTTAAAGGTCTCTTCCATCTTTGAACTCAGCAACATTCATGGAAAGCAAATATGGGTCACTGTCATTTTGCAAGATGAGGGGGAAAAGAGGTTCATAAAAGTAGCATGGCTTACACAAGGTCACCCGTCTATCAGTGACAGTGCTGGATTTTAACTTTGCTCTCTTACTGCAAGTCCTCTGGGCCCCATCACATTTATCCCCACTCAGCTTAACTGTTCAAATCTCTCTTAAATGTAGGTGGATAGTACTTCTCTGACTGTAACCAGAATGCCTCTTTTGTATTACCACAGTGCCCTTTTCTCTAGGCCCACTCTCTCTTGGGCTGGCGCCGCGGCTCACTACGCTAAATCCTCCGCCTGTGCCGCCAGCACCCTGGGTTCTAGTCCCGGTCGGGGCGCCGGATTCTGTCCCGGTTGCCCCTCTTCCAGTCCAGCTCTCTGCTGTGGCCTGGGAGTGCAGTGGAGGATGGCCCAAGTGCTTGGGCCCTGCACCCCATGGGAGACCAGGATAAGCACCTGGCTTCCGGTCGGCGCGGCGCAGTGCCCTGCTGTAGCAGCCATTTGGGAGGTGAACCCTCGGAAGGAAGACCTTTCTCCCAGTCTCTCTCACTGTCTAACTGCCTGTCCAAAAAAAAAAAAAAAAAAAAAGGACATCTAGGCCCACTCTCTCATCTGTCAAGTCTCCTGACCTAAATTGTTGGTGCATCACTATTTACCTAATTTTGCCACTGCACCAAAGTAATATATATTTGCTTACAGTTTCCATTTATTGATATACAGGAAAATAATGTACATAAGAAGTCGATCTTGATAAAATGCATTTCCTTGCTTTACAATAAAGGCTTGGGAGCTATATACAAGAGATTAAATAACCACAAAGAAAAAAATCCTGTTAAGACAAGCTTTGAGCTTCCTTTTGGATTGTGTCCATGTTTCTGAAACCCAACTCTAAGCAACTGGTACAGGTTTGGGCACTTAATGTCACAAGTTCTAGTTTGGTAAACTAGTAATAAAGTCACAACTCAAAACCAGGTCAGTTTGAAAGAGCTTTGTGGATCCTATTATATATAAAAATCATCTGGGTTTCTTTTAAAAATGCAGATTTAAATTCAGTGTCTTTGTAATAGGGGCTGCAACTCTGCATTTCTAAGACAACAGAGGCGTTGATTTTGCTGTTTCACAGATCACACTTTTGAACAGCAAAGCACTAATACATATTCATAAAATATCAAGAGTTTTAAAGGGAAACAAACTTAGCTGGTCAAGTTTGAAATACCAAGCTCAGGCCAGCGCCGCGGCTCACTTGGTTAATCCTCCACCTGCGGCGCCGGCACTCCAGGTTCTAGTCCCGGTCGGGGTGCCAGATTCTGTCCCGGTTGCTCCTCTTCCAGTCCAGCTCTCTGTTGTGGTCCGGGAAGGCAGTAGAGGATGGCCCAAGTGCTTGGGCCCTGCACCCACATGGGAGACCAGGAGGAAGCACCTGGCTCCTGGCTTTGGATCAGCGCAGCACACCGGCCGCACCGGCTGTAGTGGCCATATTGGGGGTGAACCAACAGAAGGAAGACCTTTTTCTCTGTCTTTCTCTCTCACTGTCTAACTCTGCCTGTCAAAAAAAAATACCAAACTCATATTTTTTAAAAAAGATTTATTTATTTATTAGAAAGTCAGAGCTAGAGAGACAGAGACACCCGCTGTTTCACTCCACAAATGGTTGGAATGGCTGAGGTTGGGCCAGGACAAAATCAAAAGCAAGGAACTTCTGCTGGGTCCCCCACTGGATGGCAAGGATTGGAAGTGGAGCAGCCAGAACACAAACTGGCACCCATATGGGATGCCAGTGCTGTGGGTGGTGGCTTTACCTACTATGGCAAAACACCAGCCTCAAAGCTCAAATACTACCAAGTGTTCTTTAGCGGGCATTTACTGATAATCACATCACTACTATAAGCTAAAACCAGGTCCAAATCCTACCATACCCCACTACCATTGACAAGGTATCACAGAAAGACAGAGCCAACACACAATGATGTGGCATGGAGAGAAGTAAAAAGAAAAATTCCCAGTAACAATTTTATGCTGCCTGTGATTTCCCACTGGTATACACCATTGTTCAAATTCAACAGGGAAACAGGAGGCAAGGAAGTCCACTGATATAATCCAACAAAGCCTTCTTCCTCAGTAGAGAAAAGCAGGGTCTAAAAGATGGAGGGTGGTTGTATAACTTCAAACTCCCAGATGTAACCTGATTTGTACCTCCTCTTTGACGAAGAGTGCAACAAATGTCAAGAAAAAGTGGGGGTAGGAGCTATACTTTTCTGTTTTATGCCTATATACTTTACCAAGAACTGGACAATATTCCTATATGTGAAAAAGAAATGCATCTTTTTATTTAGAAGATTAAATCCTTTTCCAGTGCTTTTGTCATAATCATTTTCTCATTCTCTTCCTCAAATATATATCTCCCTAAATTCTCCTCTTTCTCAACCTCCAGAGAATTAACTCTCAGGATTCTCCTACAATTTATCTTACTATTTCTCCTCAGGTTTATTTTGAAATATTTCTTCTTTTTAAAAAAGACTTATTTATTTGAAAGGCAGAGTCATACATACACACACACACACACACACACACAGAGACAGAGACAGAGAGATCAATCTTCTAACCACTGGCTTACTCCACAAATGGCTGCAATGGCCAGGGCTGGGCCAAGAGCCAGGAACTCCAACCATGTCTCTTACATGGGAGGCAGGGGCCCAAATACTCGGGCCATTATCCTCTGCACATTATCAGGGAGATGGATAGAAAGTGGAGCAGCAGGGGACTCGAACCTGCTCTCCAATATGAGATTCTGGTAAGCGGCAGCTTAAACTGTTGTGCCACAGTGTGCTGGTCCCTATATACCTCGTCTTAAACATAAAGGCTTAAAAAATAGTGTATATAAAATATTTTCTTTGCTCAGTAACCACAGCATCTTTGGGTTCACTCTCAGTTCTGTCCCTCCTGTTCTATTTTGCCATCTACATATGAGGCAACTCCACCTAGAGGTTGAAGAGGCCACTCAATCTCATTAAGTACCCAACTGAAATCTGCCATCATTCCTTTGATCTGCCTCCTATGCCTATTACATAATAAAGTCATTATCATTTTCCAGCTAATCACCCAGGCTCAAAGCCAAGTCTTGCTCTACAACACTGATAATAGTTTTATCCTCTGCTCATTTCTTATGGAGAAGATTTAATCCTCCTTTTTCTCTAATTTAATACCTTATTTTTTGTTTATTCCCTCTATAGACCAATTTAATCATAAGATTCATGTTTTAAAAATAAAATTTTGATCACACATTTATAAAAATGTATCTCTGAACATTCTCTGAAGGGAAAGGAATTATGGGTGTGTATGGACTGGAAGAAGAGGGTCCCATCTCTTTAGAGTCTGTTGGTTCTACTGCTCCTTAAGTTTTACATCTTTCTGTTGGTAGTGAACACATATCTGTCTTCCTTTTAAAGCATTTCCAAATATTTTCCATATTTCAAAGTTGAAGTTAATGCAATAGGGAGGAAGGGGGCAATGAAATTACTCATAGGAGGAGAGGTGGGGGTCATGAAGAGTGTGAGTGACCAAACTGATTCTTAATTTTTGCCCATCATCAATGGGGAAACTGAAGGGATGAACAGTCACCTTAAACAGCCAAGATTTTGAAGGATGGCTATCACAGAACTTGCATCTACAACAATCTGTCTTCTTAGTGACAGTATCATTTCTGAAGGGTTCAAAGTCCTGGCAAAGAAATGCTCAAATTCTATTTCCATTTGAATGGAACCAAAATCAAAGATCCCGATTTTGTGAATATTCTGCAAAATTTTAAACATAAAAATTCTTAACATGTTTAGCAATCCTAAAAGTTCGTAACACTAAGAGTTCTTAGGTAAAGTATTGTTTTAACCATTTGAGCTGTAAAACACACTTAGAGATTTTGGTAAGAAATGTAATTGAGGAGGGCAGCGCTATGGCGCAGCAGGTTAAAGGACTGCTGTAGTGCCAGCATCCCATATGGGCACCAGTTCAAGTTCTGGCTGCTCCTCTTCTGATCCAGCTCCCTGCTATGGTCTCAAAAAGCAGTGAAGCATGACCCAAGTCCTTGGGCCCCTGCACCCGCATGGGAGACCTGGAGGAAGTCTCTTGGCTTCAGATAAGCTCAGCTCTGGATGTTGCAGTCATTTAGGGAGTGAACCTGCGGATGGAAGACTTCTCTCTCTGGCTCTTCCTCTCTCTGTAACTCTTTCAAATAAATAAAATAAATCTTAAAAAAAAAAAAAAAGAGGCAGGTGCTGTGGCTCACTTGGTTAATCCTCCACCTACGTTGCTGGCATCCCATATGGACGCCAGGTTCTAGTCCCAACTGCTCCTCTTCCAGTCCAGCTCTCTGCTGTGGCCCGGGAGGGCAGTAGAGGATGGCCCAGGTGCTTGGGCCCTGCATGCGCATGGGAGACCAGGAGGAAAGCACCTGGCTCCTGGCTTCGGATCGGTGCAGCGGCGGCTGTGGTGGCCATTTGGGGAGTGAACCAAAGGAAGGAAGACCTTTCTGTCTCTCTCTCTCACTGTCTATAACTCTACCTGTCAAGTAAATAAAAAAAATTCTTAAAAAAAAAAAAATCTTTAAAATTAAAAAAAAAAAAAAGAAATGTAATTGAGAACATCAACTTGGAAGAGGAAGAGGGTAAGGATGAAAATGATGTGGAGGATGAGCTGGTTCACCCAGAGATTATAAGAAAAGATTATATATAAAGATAAGATAAGGCAAGCTCAGAATAAGGAAAGGGAGAAGAGGAAATAGATCTCAGAATGGATATTATGATAGTTATGTTGATAAAAGAGACAGAGAAGGGGCCGGCACTGTGGCGTAGTGGGTAAAGCCACCACCTGCAGTGCCAGCATCCTATATAGGCACCCGTATATCCCACAGAATGTCTCGGCTTCTCCATTTCTGATTCAGCTCTTTGCTGTGGCCCGAGAAAGCAGTGGAAGATGGCCCAAATCTTTGGGCCCCTGCACCTATGTGGGAGACCCGGAAGAGGCTCCAGGCTCCTGGCTTCAGATCAGCACAGCTCTGGGGAGTGAACTAGTGGATGGAAGACTTTCTTTCTCTCTCTGCTTCTGCCTCTCTGTAACTCTTCCTGTCAAATAACTAAATAAATCTTAAAAAAAAAAAAAAAAAAAGAGAGAGAGAGAGAGAGAGTAGATCAATATCTCTGAGGACAAAAAGAAGCTGCTAAAGATGAGACAGAAAGAGATAACAAGATCAGCCTAAAATTAGACCCTATAATGCTGGTAGTTTGTAATAGGATGGTTGTTATCGTTATTTTTATAAAAGTAACATAAAATAATTTATAGGAAGACTGTTCAATTATTTTCACATTGTCATCTTACAAAGTAAGATATATTTAACTGCTAATGATAACATTATACACGGAGAAGAATTCTCATTTATCCCACTGTCCAATTTCACAAAATTTTGCATGGAATTCTAATTTTTATTATCTTTTTCTTATTAATCATAATTATCCATTAAAATATGAATGTATTTACACAGGCTTAGTATGGTTTGTCTTGCAAATAATATGTTAAAATTATTTTTAAATAGCTAGAATTAAAGTTGTTATAATATGAAAAGGTACCAGTTTTTCTTTCCAATGACAAGTTGAGTATTTTCATAGCTGATCAAAAAATCTCTAGTTTGAAGTCTTTTGCATTTGGTTTGTTAGTTTGGTAAGAAGTTCTACAGATTTTTTAACAAATTTTTTTTGGTTATGTTTTATCATAAGTGTAATTTGGAGAGCACCTACAGAATAATATTTTGCTTCATAGTTCATGGATTTTACTACTTATTGCAGGACAGTGTATTGCATGTTAAATTCCTCATGAACCACTCCTAAAACTTTGAACTTACCACTTTTTGTACAGTCATATTTTAAACAAAGCCATATACTTTAAAAAATAATTCTGAGGGACTTGCATTGTGGTATAGCAGGTAAAGCTGCCTGTGATGTCAGTTCTTGTCCTGGCTGATCCACTTCTGATCCAGCTCCCTGTTAATGGCCTGGGAAACGCAATGGGAGATGGCCCTAAGTGTTTGAACCACTGTCACACACGTGGAGACCCAAATGAAACTCTGGGCTTCAGCCTGGCCCAGTGCTGACTGTTGTGGCCATCAGTGACGGGCAGTGAACCAGTAGATGGAAGATCTCTCTCTCTCTCCCTCTGTGTCTTTCCCTCTCTCTCTTGACTTTCAAAAATAAATAAATAAACCTTTAAAAAACTAACTCTGGTTATTATTTTATTGTATCTGTTCTCTATTTTATTTGTACTATAATAAAGTTTTTCAAGCTTTAGTCAAAAAAGTAAAGACTTTTATGTAAAAAAGAAAAAAGGAAAAAAATGGCTTGATATTCTGCACTATTGGAGGAATTTTTCACAGCCCCAATCAATCCCACCCACGGTTGGTGGCAGCTGGACTTATTAAGGGTAGGGCTGACTCCACCCTGAATCCAAAGATTTACCCCAATCAGCATAAGCCCATCCATATTATTCTATCTCTTAAGCCAGACTGACTGTGTCAGCCATCAATCAGCACATGACACTCCCTTGGCCACAGCAGAACAGAGCATGTGGGGAAATGTTCTTTTGTATGGTCAAGATCTAAGGGAGATACGTGCTCTCTTTCTGAAGCATGTCATTATTGAACTTGCAAACTAGAACAATGGTAGTTATTTTCTACATAAGAAAGTCAGCCTGGGGATACAGTCAAAAAATGGAAAACTGAAAGGAAACTGATCAAAGTCCTGAAAGAGCTATTTCTAAACCCCATGGTTATTTCTGAACTTTTCTTACACAAGTGCTAAAGATTTCATTTATTGTCTAAAGCCAGTTTGAATTTGATTTTCTATTCCTTGTGACAGAAACTATCTACTTGATAAATCAACACAGTAAATTTCCAGCTCAAAATTTGGCATATGTTCACACTCTGGTGACAAGTAACCTTAAGGTTTCTTCATATTTATTACCATTCTCCAACTCAGCATTGCCCAATAGAACTTTCCTGATGATTGAAATGTTCTCCACCAAGACTGTCCAATACTAGCCATTAGTCATACACAACATCTAAGCACCTGAAAAATTACTAGCATGACTGAAGAACTGAATTTTCAATTCATATTAGCTAATTTTTAAAAATATTTATTTATTTATTTATTTTGAAAGGCAGAGTTACAGAAATAGAAGGAAAAAAAGAGAAAGAGAGATCTTCCATCTTCTAGTTCATCCCCCAAACGTCTGCAACAGCCAGGGCTGGACCAGCCTGGAGCCGGGAGGTTTTTCCAGGTCTCCCATGTGGGTGGCAGGGGTGTAAGTATTGGGATCATCTTCTATTGCCTTTCCAGGTGCATTAGCAAGGAGCTGGAATGAAAGTGGAGCAGCTGGAATTCAAACTGGCTCCTGCTGGGATGCTGGCTTCCCAGGAAGCTATGCCACAATGTCGAGTCCCATATTAACTAATTTTAATTTAAATCCCTTCATGAGGCTAGTAGTTAAAACCCTGGGCAGCACAATTCTAAGCCAATTAAATTTATTTGAGGATAGCCCAGTCTTTCCACCTTCTTTTACTTACCCTGTTCTTTCCTCCTGAGTACCTTACTGTCCCTTGTCACATAGTTGAAACATAGCTATCTTTACAAGTCTATTTCAAATACCTGATGCTCTGGGAAGCTTTCTGTTTTTAATTATATTCCCCAGAACTTCTCTAGTGCTTTGCTTCCATTTTGTTAATTCCCTAAAATTTCAAAATAATGTTTTGAAAAAATATGGAATAAATAAGCATTTCTTAGGGGCTGGCATTGTGCTGTAGAGGACCGTTGCCTGGAGCACAGCATTTCATATGGGCACCTGTTTGGAGTCCCTGCTGCTCCACTTCCAATCCAGCTCCCTGCCAGTGTTCCTGGGAAAGCAGCAGAGGTTGGCTCAAGTCCTTGGGTCCTTGTACCCACAGTGGAGACTGGCAGGAAACTCCTGGCTCATGGCTTCAACCTGGCCCAGCCACAGCTATTGCTGCCATTTGGGGAGTAAACCAGCAGATAGAAGACCTCTCTCTCTTTCTATCTCTCTCTCTGTAACTCTGCCTTTCAAATAAATCTTTTTAAAAATAAGCATTTCTTTAAAAAAATGGACAAGAGTACACATACTTGATCTATACATTTCCACAGTAATGCATCAAAGTGAGTGATCTCACACTCACTCCAAAAACACTGAGGAATTTCCATTGCCAGATAAATAGAATGAATTCCTCAAGAAGCATTAAGCCTGTCCCTGATGTATTTTCTCAAGCTTAATTTCAAACACTTCTGATCCTATAGCCTCAGTGAAGCATATCTTATCTCTTCACCATCTCTGAATATAGCCCATGAAGTTAATCTTTTAACTATCAAATACCATTTTTACTATGGATGAACAGAGACACCTTGGAGTAATTTTTTTTTTTTAAAGCAGTAATGAAGGAGAGAGGCCTTTAAAACAACTCCTTTAAAGAAAGTCTGAAGAAACAGAGATGCTCATCATGGAGGAGAAAAGATTTAATGAAGAGCTGTTGTGGGAAAATAAATTATACTTGCTGCCCAGGGTTTGAGCATTAAAGGGAACTGCTTCAGGCCAAAACAGGGAAGAAATATCCTACCAGTCAAATCTATCAGAAAGAAAGTTAGAAGAAAAAAAAAAAAATCACTTTTTAAACACACTGTGCTAAAGGCATACTATTTGTTCTACATGCATCATTCTGTCTTGACAGTTCTGAGACCTAAATGTTATAATCCCATTTTACACATAAGAAAACTAGAGTTTAGGGACTTTCCGTTGCTTGGCAGAAACAGCATTCTAACCTAATTCTCCCTGACCTCAGAGTCAATGTTGTACAGCACACATAAGCTCTGGTGAACTGTCCATTACTAAAATTATAAAAGGAAAGTCTGGAGGATGGTGCTGTGGCATAGTGGGTAAAGCTGCCACCTGCAGTGCTGGCATCCCAGAGAAAACATGGGGCCAGTACTGTGGCATAGAAGGCTAAGTTTACCCCTGCGGCACTGACATCTCAAGTGGATGCCAGCTGGAGTCCCGACTGCCCCTCTTCCAATCCAGCTCTCTGTTGATGGCCTGGGAAAGCAGTGGAAGATGGCCCAAGTGTTTGGCCCCTACATTTGTGTAGGAGATCAAGAAGAAACTCCTGGTTCCTAGCTTTGGATTGGCCCAGCTCCTGCAGTTGCCACCATTTGGGGAGTGAACCATCGGACTGAAGACTTCTATCTCTGTCTCTCTGCATCTGTCTCTTTGTAACTCTCTTTCAAATAAGATAAATAAATCTTTAAAAAATATAAAGTCTGTATGCACACTTGGAAGGACAGAATGAGGATTTAAACAATTGATGAGAAGTTGAGAAAAATTGAGATTTTAGCCTTCCCAATCACCTAGGAATTCAAATATATAAAACACATAAAATTTGTTCCTTTTATATGAATAAAAAATGAATAAATTTTTTGAATAGTTTTAGTAGATAAATGAGTTCAACGGGACATTTAAGACAGAAGCAGCAGAACTAGCAAGACAGAGTCTCTCTGAGTTAAGATTATAAATCTAGCTTATTCTACCTTATATTAAAATTCTTTACTTTTCATACAGTTCAAAGGCAGAAAAGGAACATCAATACACATTTCTATAGATACGGACACCAGTCCTGAGAGATATGTTCATTGTGATAAAGTCTACTTCCTTGCCTCCAACTAATGTCTCATCTCCTCATAAGGCTCAAAGCACTGCACTGACACTCCTGAAGATGAACAAAGACCTTTTTGTTTTTAGAGTATTAAATATCCCAGCCCTTATCTTGCCCAATCTCTGAGCAATACCCAACACAACAGAATCAGTGTGCCTTTCAAATCCCTATTTTTCTTTCATTTCTGTGGCTCTATTTTCTTCTATTTCCCTTTTTCTTTTTCAGTAGCTTTTTCCTAAATTTCTTCTGCTTTGTGTCATACTCAAATGCCTGCTTTGTGCTCTTTGACTTCTACCCACTATCCTAGTCTCATCTCTTCCATGGCTTTATTTCCCATCTGTACACTGATGACCCCAAATCCCTACCTTTTTAACTTTAGGTTTATGTTCAATCATACTAAGTAACAAACAGTGCTAATTATCTCTAATGCAAATGCTTCAGAAGCACTTCAAATTAAACATGTCCAATTCTGAACCCATGATTTCCCCTCTCTCCCAAACTCTATTGTATATGCACAGTTCTGGATAATATATGCCAATCACACTGCCACCCAAGACAGAAACAGTGGAAATCTATTTTACTACTCCTTTCCCGTCCTACAACATTTCCAGTCATCACCAAGACATGTCAACATCACTGCCCACATACTGTTGTCATCAAGTGACTCAACAGAAATGGTAGTGCTTCATAGAGAGCACTTTCTAATTCTATGAAGATTTGGTTTTTAGTGTTGTTACACCTAATGAAAAATACATATTTTATTACTATTTCTTTTAATTCTTAATTCTTATTCATAGGCCAAACTCAGAAATTTATGAGTTTTTGAAATTACATATATCAGTGGATATTTTATTTATTTTAGTAAAAACATGTATATGAAATTGTATACACAAAATGCTGTTTTAGGGCTGATAAAGTTTTTAAAATGTATTGCTCAAATCTGTTCACTCACTTGTATCACAACTAGCACTATTCCAAATTCAAGCCACTAGCATCATGGATTATCTAAAAATATGATAATCATGACAACAGCAATCTCCTAAACAGTCCCTTTACTTTCAGTTTTGGTTGACTCATGTTTTCTACTACAGATTAAAGAAATCGAAAATGAAAATCTGATCATGTAACTTCTCTATTTAAAACCTAGAAAAAGTCCTAACTACTTGAGGCAGCTTATAGAATTCTGCATGAGTCCACCCTCTGGAGAGTTTTCAATATCTCTTCACATCACTCAGTGATGCTTTCTTTACTTCAAGATCTTGATCTCCTGAGGAAGTATGCTTCTTATTGCTTTATTGCTCTTGTCTCCCTGTAAATCTTTGTCTAACTCCTACTTATTTTTCATATTTCAGCATAGATAACATTTCCCTGAGAATATATCTTTGGCCCTCCGTATCTGACTACAATATTCTATACAGCAATTATGATGCTAAAGTGTAATTCCCTGATAAGTTTATCTGTGTCCCTCACTAGATCATGGAGCCATAGTACCCAATTTACTGTTTTATCTCTTGTGCACAATGTAGTTCCTGGTACTCTGCAGGTCAGAAAGTATCATTTTAATAAGTAAATAAATGAAGAAAGTCTGAAAAGTTTGTACATGTCCCTCACTAGATTGTGATGTCACAGTGGTAGGGCCACTGCCTATCCAATTAACTATTGCCTCTCTTGTGCATAATGTGGTTTCTAGTACTTTGTAGGTCAGAAAGTATCTATTAACAAACAAAAAAAATGAAGGAATGAATAGGAAGTATATGAACATATTTCATACTGGAACCCACCTAGATTCACACTTACCACTGGTTTTAGCATCAGATGAAACTGAGTTTAAGTCCTAGTTCTACCTCTTAAAAGTAGACTGATGTTAGCCGGCGCCGTGGCTCAATAGGCTAATCCTCCACCTAGCGGCGCCGGCACACCGGGTTCTAGTCCCGGTTGGGGCGCCGGATTCTGTCCCGGTTGCCCCTCTTCCAGGCCAGCTCTCTGCTATGGCCAGGGAGTGCAGTGGAGGATGGCCCAGGTGCTTGGGCCCTGCACCCCATGGGAGACCAGGAAAAGCACCTGGCTCCTGGCTCCTGCCAGGATCAGCGCGGTGCGCCGGCTGCAGCGGCGGCCATTGGAGGGTGAACCAACGGCAAAAGGAAGACCTTTCTCTCTGTCTCTCTCTCTCACTGTCCACTCTGCCTGTCAAAAAAAAAAAAAAAAAAAAAAAAAAAAAAAAAGTAGACTGATGTTAAATTAGTGAATTAGATTGGTCACACCTTTGTTTTATTTTGTCATCGTTGCTGTTGTTTTTAGAATAATTTATAAAATGAGGATAATGATACCCATCTTGGCCTACATTTCAATATTGAGTAATTGGGAGGAATGTGTGAGTACCCAAATTGGAATGAACTTGAAGAAAGGGAATTATTCCTAATAAATTCTATGGATCTTTTAATCAAGAGAGACAGAGAGCAGGATACCTGATGCATAAGATAAACATTTGGCTTTTGGTGTTTTTTTTTTCTAATTAATCCCCAGGTCCCGGGTTGCTGTTGCTAATGACTGTCCACAGCTAAGTAGTAAACAACCTGGTGAAACAGACACGTGGAGGATAAAGGGTGGTGTGATCAGATTAACTCTATCCCTGGTAGTTTGCAACATACACCCACCTGTCCTCTGTGGTAATATATCAGAACCTGTACCTAGCTCAGACCTCAACAAAATCAGCAAGTCTCAAATGGTGAGAGAATATATGGTAATGTAAGAAATCACCTCTTCAGTCATAGAATGCCAAATCTAGAAGGAATTCCAATTATAATCCTAGCCAAACTTCCTTTTAGAATAATGGATAAATGTGAGCCTTGAAAGAGGAAATAAAAGTGCTCAGGATCATGCAGCAAGTTAGTTGCAGATTAGCAAAGAGTAAGACATTGTTCACTATGTATTCTCATCACTCCCACCACCTCTATTACTCACAAAGCTATTATTTTTTCCTTTTATTAAAGGTATAATTTACAAATAGCAAAATATTAAAAGTTATATCTCACACACAGTTTAAATTTACCCTTTTAGGGGCCAGCGCTGTGGCATAGCAGGTACAGCTGCCTCCTATAGTGCTGGCATCCCACATGGACACTGGTTCGAGTCCTGGCTGCCCCTCTTCCAATCCAGCTCTCTGCTATGGCCTGGGAAAGCAGTAGAAGATGGCCCAAGTCCTTGGGCCCCTGCACCCACATGGGAGACCCAAAGAAGCTCCTTGCTCCTGGCTTCCAATCGGCCCAGCTCTGGTTGTTGCGGCCAATTGGGGAGTGAACCAGCACTCGAAAGACCTCTCTCTGTCTGCCTCTTCTCTCTCTGTGTAACTCTTTCAAATATATAAATCTTTAAAAAAAAATTTACCCTTTTAAGTTTAAAGTTCTCTGAATTTGGTCACAGACTATTTGTAATAATGATCATTCTCATAACATAAAACATCCACCTTCCAGAGAAATTCTTTTTGCTCATTTATAGTAAGCTTCTCATTCCCTGAACATCCCTTAGTAACTGTTGGCTTGTTTCCTTCTTTATATTTTTTTCCTTCTTCAAAAATTAGAATTATACTTTATGTAGCATTTTGAGTCTGGTATCTATCACTTAGAATAATGCTTTAAAACTCATTCATGCTATGGTGCCTACCAGTAGTTCCCACCTAATGGTATTATATTGTGTGGATGCACCACAGTTTATTAATTTATTTACCAGCTGAGGGACATTTGGATTGTTTTCAGTTTGGGATTACTACCAGTAAAGCTACTTTAAACATCCATGTATTGTTTCTGTGTGAACATATATATTGATTTCACTTCAGTATGTATCTCAGAGTGCCATTCCTGGGTCACAGAGTTAAACATATATTTAACTTTAAAGAAACTGCCAAATTGCTCTTGTTTCACATTCCCACATACAACATGAGACTTTCAGGTGTTTACACAGTCTATGGTACTTGCTATTGTTATTTTGTTTTTGATGTTTTATGTTTGGCATTAGATATGTTATGATATCTCATTATGATTTTATTTTCACTTTTCCAATGGCAATTGGTACACAAGCAGTTCTTCCATATCCTTGTCATCCACATATCCTCTTTAATAAAATATTTTCCCTCTTTTTAAAAATTAGGTTGTTTTTCTCTCATGACAAGAGCCTAGGGTGATTACTGATGCCATAAACAAGAGTGTCGATTTGTTAAGTCAACAACAGGAGTCACTGTGCACTTACTCCTCATGTAGGATCTCTGTCCTTAGTGTGCTGTACATTGCGATTTAATGCTATAACTAGTACTCAAACAGTATTTTTCACTTTGTGTTTCTATGTGGGTGCAAACTGTTGAAAGCTTTACTTAATATATGCTAAACTTCTGTATATAAAGAGAATTGAAAATGAATCTTGATGTGAATGGAAGGGGGGAGGGAGAGGGAAAGGGGAGGGTTGCGGGTGGGAGGGAAGTTATGGGGGGGGGAGCCATTGTAATCCATAAGCTGTACTTTGGAAGTTTATATTCATTAAATAAAAGTTAAAAAAAATTAGGTTGTTTTTCTATTACTTAGGTTTGAAAATTATTTACATTTCTGGCTGTAAGTCCTCCAATACATACGATTTTTTCTTAACAGGATCTTTTTGTGAGGATTGTGTTTTTGATGTTATAGCTAAGAAACCTACATCTAAACGAAGAATACAAAGATTTTTCCTTACAATTTCTTCCAGAAAATTTAGAATTTAAGATTTTACATGTAGATTTGTGGTACCTACTGAGTTAATATTTATGTATAGTAAAAAGTATTAATTGAAATGTATTATTTTTTCCTTTCACATATGGATTCCACTTGTTTCACATCATGTGGTGAAAAGAATATCTTTCAGATGGGTAGACCAATGGGACAGAACAGAAATACCAGAAATCAATGAATGTATCTAAAATCAACTTATCTTTGACAAAGGAGCTAAAATCAATCTCCGGTGCAAGGACAGTCTCTTCAACAAACGGTGCTGGGAAAATTGGATCTCCACACGCAGAAGTATGAAGCAAGACCCCTACCTTACACCTTACACAAAAATTCGTTCAAAATGGATCAAAGACCTAAATCTATGACTTGATACCATCAAATTATTAGAGAATATTGGGGAAACCCTGCAAGACATTGGCATAGGCAAAGGCTTCTTGGAAACAATCTCAGAAGCCCAGACAATCAAAGCCGAAATTGACAAATGGGATTGTATGAAATTGAGAAGCTACTACACTGCAAAAGAAACGCTCAGTGATGTGAAGAGGCAGCCAGCAGAATGGGAAAAATGATTTGCAAACTACGCAATGGATAAAGGATTGACATTCAGAATCTATAAAGAGCTCAAAAAATTCAACAGCAAAACAAACAACTCAGCTGAGAAATGAGCAAGGGAACAAACAGGCATTTTTCAAGAGAGGAAATCCAAATTGTCAACAGATACATGAAAAATGTTCAGGATCACTAGCCATCAGGGCAATGCAAATCAAATCACAATGAGGTTTCACTTCACCCCTATTAGAATGGCTTTCATACAGAAATCAACAAACAACAAATGATGGCAAGGATGTGGGGACAAGGTACACCAATCCACTGCTGATGAGAATGTAAACTGATACAGCCAGTGTGGAAGAGAATATGGAGATACCTCAGATATCTAAATATAGACCTACCATATGATCCAGCCATCCTACGCCTGGAAATTTACTCAAGGGAAATGAAATCAGTATATGAAAGAGTGATCTGTACCCCCATGTTTATTGAAGCTCAATTCACAATAGCTAAGATATGGAATCAACCCATATATATGTCAACTGAAGACTGGATAAAGAAATATGGTATAGGTACACCCTGGAATACTATACAGCAGTAAAAAAATGAAATCCTCTCATTTGCAACAAAATGGATGCAACTAGAAAATATAATACTTAAGGGCTGGCGCTGTGGTGCAGCATGTTAATCCTCCACCTGTGGTGCCAGCATCCCATATGGGCGCTGGTTCTAGTCCCGGCTGCTCCTCTTCCAATCCAGCTCTCTGCTGTGGCCTGGGAAAGCAGTAAAAGATGGCCCAAGTCTTTGGGCCCCTGCACCCACATGGGAGACAGGGAGAAGGTATCTGGCTCCTGGCTTCGGATTGGTGCAACTCCGGCCATTGCAGCCATTTGGGGAGTGAACCAACGGAAAGAAGGCCTTTCTGTCTCTCCCTTTCACTGTATGTAACTCTGCATCTCAAGGAAATAAAAACTTAAAAAGAAAACATTATACTTCGTGAAATAAGCCAGTCCCCAAAAGATAAGTACCGTATGTTCTCCCTGATTCACGGTTATTAATAGAATACCTAAAAAGGTAATCTATAGAAGTGATATTGACTCTTTGAGATGCAATGACTTTGAACAGCCTTTGTCTCCACTGTTAACAGTGTTTTTGTTTTTCATACTATTTGTTAGCCTCTTTACTTAGTGTAAGGTTAATCTTACGTGTATAAAGTTAATTGAAAATAGGTCTTAATATAAAATAAGAATAGGACTAGGAGAGAAAGGAGGAAGAAGGGTAGGAGGGAGGGTAAGGTGGGAAGAATCACTATGTTCCTAAATTTGTATATATGAAATGCATGAAGTTTAAATATCTTAAATAAAAGATTTCTAGGTAAAAATAAGAAAATAAAACAAAATGAAAAAGAGTACCTTTCTCCATTGGACTGTCATGTATATTCAGAAAAATTAACTGACATCAAGTGTGAGTACATCTCTGAACATTATTTTGTTCCACCAAATGCCTCCCTTTTTCGGTAAAGTACTGTTTTGATTTCTGAGCTTTACCACATGGTACACAGTAAGAGAAACTGAAGGTCTCATACATTGTGGGTGGGGAATATAAAATAGGAAAACAGTTTGCCAGTTTCTTATACAGTTAAATATATATACTTAACTTTATGACTCAGTAATCTCACTTTTAAATATACACTCAAGTTGTGGCTTTAATGTTAACAAACCAGCAGTAAAATCTGCTAGTGTGACTCCTCAGACATTCTTCTGTTTTTTTTTTTTTTTCAAAATCATTCTCATTATTCTAGTACATTGCCTTTTTATTTAAATATTAATATCATCATGCAAGTTTCCAAACAAAATTCTGCTATAATTGTGATTATAATTATGTTGAATCCATAGATCACTTGGGGAAGAACTGATATTTTCTAAATCATGAACACAACAGATCTTATTTAATCACTTTCTATTTCTTTCAGCAAAACTGTACAAGTTTAAGCATATATAAGTTTTATATGTTTTTGGAAATGGCACAACTATATCAAATTTCCTGTTGTTCCATGTAATATGTACATAGAAATGTAGCTGATTTCCATATGTTAGTCTTGTATCATGCAGTCTTTTTGAATCATTTATTAATTTTATTATCATTGTTATATAGATTCTCTGAGAAGTTCTACATAATAAGTCCTGTCTTCTGTGAATACAGAGTTTTATTTCTTCTATTTCAGAATTTCTTTTTCTTGCTTTATTAGCCTGTTAAGTATCTCCAGTGAAATATAAAAAAGGAGTAGTAAAAGAGGCTATCTATGTCTCATTCCTGATGTTAGGGAGACATCTTTCATCTTTCAACACTAAGTGTGACGTCAGCTGTGGATGTTTACGAGATGTCCCTTATAAAATTTAGAAATTTCCCTTTGATTCCTAGTTTCCTGATAAATATGTGCAAATACAATACTATTAAATAGTTAGCATTATACATATATTTATATACATATATAGTGACTACTAAAGCTTGCAAAACTGTTTTTGTCTATTAAGATTGCTATATAGTGTTTCTGGCCATATGGAAATTTGTATTTATTGATTTTCAAATGTTGAATGTGCCTTGCATTGCAGAAGTAAATGCATCTTAGATGATTTCCTAAACCTTTCCCTGAGTTTTTAATTTTTTATATTTCTGAGGAATGTTGATATCTAATTTTCTTGTCTGTTTTTATTTTCAAAATATATTTTGCTTCCCATACATATTTTGTAATAATTCTAAGGTAAATGTTAGCTTCATACACAGAAATAAAAATGAGGGGAAAAAAGAAAAGTATGAAAGAATTGACATGTAATGTCAATGCTTATCAATTCTATTCTTTATTAAAGTTCCATTGATATTTCTCCTTTTTTTACTATCAATCTAATTGACCTTTTCTCCTATTTTATTTGCTCTATGTGTTTTCAGATTACTTTGCCTTTCTTTCTAGTTTAAGATGGAGGATAAAATCATTGACTTTCCTCTCTTAATACAAGTATTTAAAACTGTAAATTTACCTCTAGGCACTACTATATGTAACTCCTACAAATTTTTATAAGGTATATTTTTATTCAATTTAAGATATTTTAGTGTCCCAAGACATTCTTCCTGATTCATTAGTTGTTGAAAAATTTTTAACTTAATTTACAAATATTTGGAGATCCAAGGCATATATGATTATTTAATTTCTAGTTTGATTTCATTATAGCATGAAAATATCCTTTCATTAATTTCAATTCTATTTACTTTCTTAAAGTTTGCATAGTGGCTCAATAAAATCTATCTTGATTAAAGTTCTATATGTACCTAAAAAGGCGGATTAGAGTGTTTTATTTGTTAATTAAGTCAGTTTGGTAACTACCTGTACAGCACTTCCCTTATGTCCATAGTTTCATTTTCTGCAATTTTGGTTACCTGTGGTCAACCGGTCTAAAGATATGGCATGGAAATTTCCAGAAACAAACAATTCCTAAGTTTTATATCATACACCATTCTGAGTAGCGCAATGTAATTTCACTGTGCTGCTCCATCCCACCTGGGATGTCAATCATCTCTTCATGCAGAGTATCCATGCTTGATACACTATGCACCTATAAGCCACGGAGCAGTCATCTCCATTATTAGCGTGGCTGTCATGATTTCACAATAATTGTAACTCTGTTTCACAGTTTCAATAACTCTAATTTAATTTGCTAATGGTAGTTCAAGAGTAGAAATGCCAAAGAGAAAGCCATAAAGTGCTTCTTTTAAGTGAAAAGGTGAATGTTCTTCAATTAATAAAGTTTGTATGCTGAAGTTGTTATATAAATATGTGAAAAATACAGTTATCATAGCTCTACTTTATTAGTATAATATTGATATAGTATTAATATATAAATTAGTATAATATTAATATAGCATTAATATATAAATTATCCAATTTATATATTAAGCTTTATCATAGGTATGTATGTATATTAAAAATATAGTGTATCTAGAGTTTGGTATTTTCTGCAGTTTCTGAAATCCACTGTAAAACTTGGAATGCATACTTCAAAGATAAGGGAGGACTACTGTTCAGATTTCCAGTATCTTATTAATTTTTTTCTATTCTACTTACTTGCTCCATAAATAAATAAAAGGCTGGTATTGAAGTCTTTTTTTTTAATTTACGTTATACAAGTATTACATATTCCACTTTTTAAATTTTTATTTGATAGAAAAATTTTTGAAGTCTATCATTGTCAATTTGAGTATTCCTTTTTTTCTAATCTGTCAGCTTTTGCTTCAGAGACTTGAGGATGTAATGTTACTTGTATATAAATAGAGGATCATCATGTCTTCTAAGTTATTCAAGCCCTTTATGATTATGCAATGTCTTTGTCTCAAGTAAAATTCCTTATTCTGAATACCATCTGTTCTGATATTAGTATAACCAATTCAAGTTTCTTCTGATTAGTGTTTTTAAACTTGATTTGAGAGACACACACAATGCAAAAACAGAGGTGATAAACACACAGAGACATAGTGCTCCCATCCAGTGCTTCAAGACCCAAATGCCTATGACAGCCATGATGGGCCAAAACCAGGACCTAGAAACTCAACCCAGGTGTCCTACAAGAGTGTGGCAGGAACTTAACTACTGCAACCATCAACACTGCCTCCCAGGGTCTACAATGGCCTGAGGCTGGAATTGGGAACTAGGGGCAGGTGTAGAACCCAGGCACTCCTCTGTGAATGCAGACATTCTAACAGGTAGCTTAAACTCTGAGCCTAATGCTTATCCCTGATTAGTGTTTGATAATATATCTTTTTTTACTTTCATTTACTTTTATTTATGTTTTCATAAGGCAAATTTCTTGTATACAGATAATCTGACAGTCTGTATCTTATTATTAATGCATTTAAATTGCATATATTTAATGTAATTATTAATATGGTATCAGCAAAATATACAATGTTGCTAAATGCCTTCTTTTGTTTCCTATCCTTTTTACCTAATTTTGAATTAACTGTTTTTATGGATCTATTTTATATCCTTTATTGATGGAATAGGTAAACCATCTTTAATTAGCAATTTTCCTACGACTTACAGTTTGATGATTTTTACTTCTTAAACCAATTCTGTACCAATTACCTAATTTGATCCCACACAAACTTGGTGATTTAGATATCATTATACGCTTATCTAGCACAGATAAACTGTAACTGACATAGAAATATTTATACTATTAATGCTATTGTCTTCATCATTTAGGGAAAGTCACTTCTTCCACAGGATTAATAAATGGGTTTTTTCAATGCTGCTTCCCACACCTCCACTCTACCCTAAGTACCAAGCTGAGGAATAACCAAGTCCTTCTTCTGCATTAGAGTCTCTGCCCCAGCCATAGCTCCAGCTGTTAGAAAAACAAAAGCCACTGGACCCTTAAGTGCCTCCCTTGTTTATACTTCGTCCTCTGGTCTGGCTTGGGCTTTAGCTGTCATTCCCGTAGATCTCTGAAATCACCTCTGCCACAAGATGCAGTTATCATTCACAAATTTAATGAGTACTGGACACTCCCTGTATTTACCTAACACTCTCTACTGGCCAGTCACAGTTGTAGGCAAAAGATATTTAAAAACAAATAAGGCATGGCCAATGTTTGAGGAGCCCATAGCTTAATGAAGGTGGCAGATACATAAACAATAATTTGTGATTCAACATAATGCAAGCTATAATAGAGATGTGTGTTGAATGAGCCCAGAGGAAAAGTGATTAATTATGCCATAGATTAGGTCAGGGATGTGGTCAGGATATAATATTTGAAGAATGAGTTGGTGCCGGTGGATATTCCTAGCATAACAGAGTGATAAAATAGTTAAGATCTGAAGGTATGACTGGTAAGATGAGAGGGGAAGTTAATGGTTAGAGAAAAGTGGAAGTGATAATGTAAAGACACACACTGTGCTAAGCTCTTTAGAATATAATCTAATTTATACTCATATACTCTATGAGGCTGACACTGTTGTTATACTCTTATTAATCTTGGGAGAGCTCAAGTTGAGATAGTCTGAACAACTTGCCAATTGCACTATTAGTAACTTAAAGATATTAAATTATTTACCAACTATGGTATAAATACCACCCAATATACTTTAATTGATATAAACAACCAGGTAAACACTAGCTCTGGTAAAGACAAAAATGGAATGAAGGCCATATGACTCCAGAACACATACTCCAAGAATTATTCTATACTACTCCTGAGATGAAGCTGGAGATATAATGAATGAAATACAAAAGGCCTTATGACTATGTAGTAAGGAGTCATGGAAATTACTAGAGGAGGGAAGTGACATTGAATATAATCTTAGGTATGTTTTAGAAGGATAAAAATGAGAACAATGTGGAACACAGCCTGGAATGGGGAGAGGCACAAGTCAAGAAGACCTTAGGTTACTGTTGCAGTAGTCAGGACAATGTCCCAGGTTATGATATTTACAGAGGAAGTGAAGAGAATTTGATAAATGATAAACATATTTGAGAAGACAGTTGATAGGACATTCTGAGAAAACAGACCCTGTTGTTAGAAAGACATAAAGGGGGCTGGCACCGTGGCTGACTTGGTTAATCTTCTGCCTGTGGCACTGACATCCCATATGGGCGCCGGGTTCTAGTCCCGGTTGCTCTTCTTCCAGTCCAGCTCTCTGCTGTGGCCTGGAAGAGCAGTGGAGGATGGCCCAAGTGCTTGGGCCCCTGCACCCGCATGGGAGACCAGGGAGAAGCACCTGGCTCCTGGCTTCAGATCGGCACAGCGCCAGCTATAGAGGCCATTTCAAGAGTGAACCAATGGAAGGAAGACCTTTCTCTCTGTCTCTCTCTATAACTCTACCTGTCAAATAAATAAATAAATAAAAGACATAAAGAACATGGGCATTTGTACATGATAATTGGATGGACTGCAAAGTCTTTATGTAAAATTCTAAAAGAGAAGTTAAGAACAAAGGGAGGGGCTGGCACTGTAGTGCAGCAGATTAAAGCCTTGGCCTGAAGCGCTGTCATCCCACATGGGTGCTGGTTCTAGTCCCGGCCGCTCCTCTTCCAATCCATCTCCCTGCCATGACTTGGGATAGTAGTGGAGGACGGCCCAAGTCCTTGGGCCCCTGCACCCACGTGTGAGAGCTCCTGGCTCTGGGATCATTGTAGCTCCGGCTGCTGTAGCCATCTGGGGAATGAACCAGCGGATGGAAGACCTCTCTATCTGTCTCTACCTCTCTCCTCTCTCTCTAACTCCCTGTTTCAAAGAAAATGTCTGGCTATTAGTTTAAGTACCTACTGACATTTTACTCCTTTTTTTTTTTTTTTTTTTTTTTTTTTGACAGGCAGAGTGGACAGTGAGAGAGAAAGACAGGGAGAAAGGTCATCCTTTACCGTTGCTTCACCCTCCAATGGCTGCTGCGGCGGATGCACCGCGCTGATCTGAAGCCAGGAGCCAGGTGCTGGTCTCCCATGTGGATGCAGGGCCCAAGCACTTGGGCCATCCTCACTGCACTCCTGGGCCACAGCAGAGAGCTGGCCTGGAAGAGGAGCAACTGGGACAGAATCTGGCACCCTGACCGGGACTAGAACCTGGTGTGCTGGCGCCACAGGCAGTGGATTAGCCTATTGAGCTGCAGCACTGGCTAACATTTTACTCCTTGAACCCAAACATTTTCTATTCCCTCCTCCCTCTGCTGCCTCGCCCCGCTTCCCTTCCATTATTATCTTTTCTTGACATTTCATTAATTACAACATTTTTTTAAGGACATTTAGCTTGTAGGTTAAGATACCACATAACCCATGGGATGCCTAGATTCAACTCCTGGCTCCAGCTTCTGCTTACAGCTTCCTGTCAATGTAGACCCTCAGAAAGAGTGGTGATGTCTCAAATAACTGTGTTCCTGCTACCACACTGGAGACCTAGATCGCATTCTTGGCTCATGGCTCCAAGCCATGGCAGGCATCTGGGGAGTAAGCCAGCAGCAGATATAAGCTTGCTAACTCTCTCCCCACCAAGAAAAAAAAAATTTAATTAAAAACCTATTTTAAGATTCAATTAGTTTGTTTAATGTTCATTTATAATACCAATAATAAAAAAGAATTTAAATGTTCATTCTTAGAAATCAATGTTCTTCTTTGCCCCAATGCCTTTACAGATGTCATGCTTCCTACCCGAAATTTCTCTACACTTTGCTTCCATAGTGAACATAATCACTTTTTAAGGGGAAGAAACAGTTCCAAGACCCCTTCTCCCCAGGCAATATTAACCATGCACTGCTAGTCTCCTACAGGAATTTGTTTACAACCCCATTAGCATTTCTCATATTTAAATTGTAATTATTTGCTTACATGTTTGCCTTTTCAACAAAGGTGAGGTCAGGGATGAATGTTTTGTATTTGCTTGTCCCCAGTACTTAGTAGAATACCTAGCAAATAGTAGAAGCACAACAAATGTTCAATGAATAAGTAATTAATAAATGAATCTGTGGCATGAAGATTGACCAAGTTACATGCTAAAAGTAGAAAGGTGATTAGAGTGACAAAGAATACAGCCACTCCTTAGCATGTAGACACCATGGGAAGGGCAGCCTTGCCTGAAGCCAAATGCATCCCTTCCAGGGTAGTTCTGAAGCTTTTGGAAAAAGAGGGGCAAATGATTTTCTTATGAAACTTCTGTGAGAAAAATAGACCACAGATATGAGGTTAAAGAGGAATTAGGGTCCTTTAATAATTTCCAATTTGGACATATGAGTTGAACTTCTCATACATTATTCTCTAGTCATTTATTTGACTCATTCTCAGTCCCATATTCCACTACATGATCTGAAGTTTTCTGTAAGCAAACAGTTATAAGGGCTTCTCCAGGTAGGGTTGCCAGATACAGCAAACAAAAACGCAGGGGAAAAAAAAGCCTAGTATTTCCATTTTAAAAATGATGTTTTAAACATGTCCTGTGAAGTATCTGGGATATGCTTATAATTAAGAACTATTCATTATTTATCTGAAACTCAAATTTAATTGGATACCATGCATTTTATCCTGCATCCTTAACTCTAACTTTCTGCCACAAAGTCAAAGGCACTGTGTTCCCTGCGTGTTTGATACATCACACTGAGCTAATATATAATGAATTAGATGGACCAGAACTTCATTTAGAGGGCAATGAAGAAAAACAGGACATACACAGATAAATCTGTGGACAGACCGGTGATTGCAGTGTTCCTTGCTTGGCCTAGGCTTTTTGCCAGTAGCAATTGCCCAGTGTGTGCCAATGCAGCATAACGTAATACTTAAGAGGAGGAATAAAGCAGTCACATGTTCTTGGATCTGCCTACCTACTCTAGCTCATTTATGACTTGTAATGCTGGGCAAATAACTTCTCCAAACTTGAATTTCTTTATACAAAATGGGGATAATGGTAGCTTCCCAATAGCTTTGTTGATATGTTGTATTTAGTTTGGTACCAGGCCAGAATAAGCAGCCTATTATTAGTCCTAACACTGCTTGAATGGTTAAGTGTCACTCCCTCCTTAGAGACAAGGCAGTACAGGACTAAACAGAATACAATAGAAGTAGAATAACAAGTGTGTCATTTATTTTTCCTTTAATGTGTTCAAGACACTGTGCTGACTACATTTTTTTTTTCATCCAATCCTACTAATAAACTCAAGAGGTATCTTTATGTCCTATTTTACAGACTTTGGATCCAAGGTACAGAGAAACTCAGAAAAAAATTAAGGTCACAGAGTCACACAGCTTGTTAGTGGCAAATCTCAAACTCAAACTCAGTTCTGATCCAAAAGCTTGTACTTTTAACCACTATACTAACATATCCACTAAAATCTCTCCATGTGACTGCCAATCCAAACTGCAATTCTTTCTTGCTCCGAACAAACAAAAAACCTAATAGTTTTCCACCAAGCATGGAAAAGTTCTGAGGCCTTTAGGCACTCCTGATTCCTTTCATTCCCACACCTTCCGACCAAGCTGGAATAGTGTTCTGGAAGAAAGGCCTCACCATCTTCCTTTTCTCAGCTTGGATAAAACACTCTTCAATAATCTCAGTTTCTCCTCTATGTAAAGTCAAACTCTTTTGTTTAGATCAGTAGAGGATATGCTGCAGCTTCTTGGCTGCTACAAATATGGCACACAGTAAACAATTTTTATAGTTTGTCAGGCATTTTATCTGTAATATACTTTATTTTTTAAAGATTAAAGACAGAGTTTATAGAGAGAGAGGGAGGTAGATGGAGACAGAGATAGAGAAAGAGAGAGAGAAAGAGAGATCCTCCATTCGCAGGTTTACTCCTCAAATAGTTGCAATGGGCAGAACTGGGCCATGTCAAAGCCAGGAGCCAGGAGCTTCTTCCAGGTCTCCCCCTGGAGTGCAGGGGCCCAAGGACTTGGGTCATCCTCTGCTGCTTTCCCAGGGCATTAACATAGAGCTGGATCAGAAATGGAGAAGCCATGACTCAAACCAGCACCCATATGGAATGCTGGTGTCGCAGGTGACTGCTTTACCCGCCTTGCCCATCCAGCCCCTCCTATGTCTTTAAAACAGTGTAGATAAATTGGCAGAAAATTATTATTTCCAAGTTTTACAGATGAAGACATTGAGACTCAGAGTAGTAGCAGCATTTGCCAGCACCACACAAATCGTAACTTACAGAAATGTTATATGACTCAAGGTGTCTCTTTGGAAATGTATTCATTTACTTAGTTAATGTGTATTGGGTATCTTCTATGTACAATAGACATGGGAGCTCTCCATGAACTAAATAGATGAGGACCCTTTCCTCCTTGATTTTAATATCTCTTTGGAAAGAAGTATTAAATCATCAATCAAAAAATACTTAAGAGTAGATATTCAGCTTAGCAGTTAAGATGTTTGCATTTCATACTGTAATATCTAGGTTCAATTCCTGGCTCCAGCTCCTGACTCCAGTTTCCCACTAATTTAGACACTAGGAGGTATTAGATAATGGCTCAAGTAATTGAGTTCTGGCTATTCACATGGGAAACCTGGATTGAGCTCCTGGCTCTCAGGTTTAGTCTAGCCCAGTCATGGCTGTTGCAGGCATTTGGGGAGTGAACCAGTAGATGGGAGTACATTTTGTCTCTTTCTTTCCCTCTCAAACAATTAAAATATTTAAGTGCTCAGAAGAAAGAATAGAGATGGCATAAAAGATTATAACAGTGGGACCTTTGCTAGAATAGAGGATCATAGATGTTTTCATCAAAAAAGGGGTATTTTAGCTAAAACATGAAACTAGGAGGAATCAAGAAACCAGAAGGGGTAAGAACACAGGAAGCAGAGAAAAAGAAGGCCAAGGGCCTTCAGGGTATTTGATCAGGGCCATACAATGAATTAATTGTACTGACAGGATGTGAAGCCAGACATTCTGGGACAGTTCTATTTCCTTGACATCAAACCACTAAAGGTAGCTTATTTAGGGTTTGTCTACATGCACTATCCAGTTGGTATCTCCTAAAAGCCAACATATTTCTATCTTAAGTTTAAAATACATTGCCTTCACTTGACTGTACAGTGTTATTATAATGAATTAGAAAATTATGCTCCCTTCTAGAATGTCATCAGACATTAACTTTGCCCATGCAGACAGAGCTACACATCAGAATCCAGTCCATGGCTAAGAGAGGGCATGTAGATGATATTTACCAACTAGCCCATTGGGCAAGCACAGTGCTGAGTCACATAGTGGCCCTAATGACAGAAATAAAATAGTTTTCTAAAGTGGAAGACCACCTCTAAATCACAATGTTTTGTATAGGAAAGATAGGGCCAGGATCTTCTTGAGAAGAAATACTGGAGAGGCCTCGGGAGGAAACTCCATTCTGGGTACAAGCAGAACTGCCTGCTTTCAAGAAACGGTTTGATACTTGTCTTAGTTCAGCTCTAAGACATTAGGCTACAAGTTTCCTTCTCAGGCCTCAGTTATTTTCCTAGTTTTAAAATGGCCCTCTGATGCAAATTGTAAATTTTAGTCAATTACAAATTTACTATGTTTACAACCATGTCGTCATGCAAGTGAGCCGAGTTTACAGCAATCTTCAGGATAATTAATGCCATCTACACTTGAGTCAAATCTGACCCTCTTGAGTGTTTGCATCAAAAAGTAGTATTTTACACCTGAGGTACATGGCAGCATCTGAAACCTAACATTCCATTTCATCAAGTACAAATGATATAGTCCAGTTAAAAAAAAAGGCATGAAAAAATATTTAAGATGGTAAGGCAGACTTTATTTAAGGGAGACTATGTGTTAAGTATTGGGACTACTTCAATGGGGTCTTACACTGTGGGACAGAGGCCAGATTCAACTCTCAAATGATTTTCTTTCTTTCCTTTCCTTCCACCCTTTTCTGTACTTTTTCTTTTAAATTTGCTATATGCCACAGGTAATATGTGATATGTATTCAATTCTGAAAAATATGTTATCCTCTAGAAGCCTACAATGTAAGGGTGGAGACATTTAAAATAAGCACCCATCAGGCTCATCAGAAAATCTTCATCTCTTCCTGGAAGAATAAGAACAAATTTCCTAGAAAGTAAAGTTGAGATCAGTACCAAGTAGTATAGTAGGCTCCTTAAAGATTCAAAAAGTAATAAAATGTGCTTCCTTTAAGAGACCAAGACACTGGGAATCAGCCTACATATCCATCAACAGATAAGTAAAGAAAATATGTTCTATACAACACGATATAGTATTATTCAGCCTTAAGAAGGAGAAACAATCATTTGTGACAACTTGGATGATCCCAGAGGACAGAAAGACAAGTAATACATGATCTCACTTACATGTGCAATTTAAAAATATCAAATTCATAGAAGCCTCTGTAGAGTAGTTGGTGGTTTCTGGGAACTGCTGGTGGTGGTGGAAACTGGGAAGATGATGGTTAAATGATATAACATTTCAGTTAGACAAGAGGTATAAATTCAAGAGATTACTTGTGCAAGATGGCACTAAGGTTAATAAAAATGTATTGTATACTTTAAAACGATTAAGAAGATTTTACATATTCTCACTACAAATAAATTATGTGAAATAATTTGAGTATTAATTAGCTTTAGTCATTTACAATATATATTTCAAAACATGTCGTACAACATAATGATATATGTTTTTGTCATTAGATAAGCAAATAAATAGACTCGTGTGCTGAAGGAGAAGAGAGCTGTTAAACTACTTAGTTCTCAAACATTTGGGTCAAGGGTCCTATAGGGCAGAAGATGAAGGAAAAATTATCTGGAATAGAGCAGAATGGTTATCATTAAGGTTTTGCAGAGAAGGGGTATTTGTACATGAGCCTGACAGTAAGTAAGAATGCTCCCAGGGGAGAAGGTGGAGAAGCTATCACAAGAACATAAAGCATGAGAAGGCAAGGGTGTTTGAAAGGACATGCCCATGTGGAGATAAGAGACTCAGAGCATGAGGAAAGAAGCCAAAGGCGCAGAGATGGGAGTAGGCACAACTTGCCAACCTGATTTGTTGCCTGCTCCTTGGCACTGAATGGTAATTTTGCCAGATACACAACCCATTATCAATGCTAGCAACGGAGCTACCTCCACAACTCTTATCCCAATGCCTTTTTTAAATATGAAAACACAATGGAAAGCCAAGAGCATTTTTCTTTGCTATGTGAAAAACTTGCTTTAAAAGACAACACAGGGATCATTAGTAGAGATCCAAGAGCAAGGTGTGCTGACATCTTGTGCAACAACGTAAATTCCACAGCAGATGATGTCACCTATATATGCTTATAAATGGAGCAAAGCTCCAGGTACAGCTGAAGCTTTTATCTGCATCAATACCCAGTGCTACAAGAATGGCGGTCTCAGTACTTCGGCTGACAATTGTCCTGGCACTCTCTGCCTTAATCCTGACCTGTTATGCAGGTAAGTGCTTCCGATCACAGTACATGAGTTGTACAGTAGTTAGCAGAGATGGGAAGAAGTTGACACTGATCCAGAACATGGAAGGAGGAGGGGCATTGGGGTACCACAGAAAAAACACTGGGATTAAGATTTTCATTAGAATTTGTTTCAGTTCTTTATCCTCTGTGAATACAGAAAGCTTGTAATATATATATATATTTTTCATATGATATAGTGACACTATCATGTTACTAGTTCCTTGAGAGCTGTGGGCCATTTACTTTTTGATGACTATAACTAATAATGTTCAATTGTGAAGAATATATACTCTAGAATAAGACTCCTATGCCTTACTGCATCACTAACTAGAAACGTGACTTCAGACATGCTATTTAATTTCTTTGTGCCTCACATGTAAACAAACACATTAATAATTAACTTTCTTAGAAAGTTATGAAAATTAAATATAAGAGGCAAGTTGGAATAGTAGCTGGTTGATAGTAAGTACCCAGAAATAGTAACTGTTATTGTTAATCAGTATAATCTCATAGATTCTCATGGTAATCCTATTAGTAAACATACATAGTATTATCACTTACCTTTTTACAGGTTAATTAACTGAGGTTACATAGCAAAAGTGACATGAACATAGACCGAGGTAGAAGTGTTCCTAAATTCTTTTTAGTATAGCTAAAGCATTTATTCTTTCATATTTGTTCAAGCATCTAGAAGGCTACAAGGTAGCAGGTAACTTTTGTTTGTTTTTGTCTGCAGAAGACTGTGTGCTCTTAATTCTATTTTAAATGATGGGTCAGAAAACACAAGTAGCACAAAAATTTAATAATAGAGTCCTTTGAACCTAACTTGGTAGAACTCATATCCTTGGGCTACTCACTGTCTGCTGACATAACATAAAGGCTAGCACTCCATCAGAATCATTCTAGAGAGATGATCACAATTATTGTGTTTACTTTATTCCTAAAGTAACACCACAGTGAAGTGAAAGGTGAGATTTTTTTTCTGAAGACCAATCCCTGTTCTCTCATGAACTCTGAAAATGTGGCTAATCAATAAGCTACTTGGAATATCAGTTTCTTCATTTGCATTTATCAACTTTACCAGGTCAAATGAACATGCTTTTATAATCACTTTATAAACTACAAAAACTGCACAAACATCCACCATATTCTGTTCAGAATTTTACAATCTCATTGACTAAGAAACTCAAACTGCAGAAGTAAAGGGTATTCCATATTACATTTGAAAACCCAATTTTTTAAAATGTTAGCTTTATTAATTATTTTATTTTGAAATGCAGAGTGACAGGGAGATAAAGAGAGAATCTTTTACCCTCTGATTTACTTCCCAAATGCCCACAATAGTGGGATGGGGCTATGCCAAAAGCCAAGAGCCTAGAACTCAGCCCAGGTTTCCCACATGGGAAGGCAGGGATCCAAGTATCTGGGCCATTATCTGCTGCCTCACTGGATGCACATTAGCAGGAAGCTCCTATCAGAAGTGGAGATGGCACCCAACCTCAGGAATTCCTTGGGGCATCCTAAGCAGCGTCCTAAGCACTGTACCGAATGCCCAACTTTTTTTTTTTTTTTCATAATCTCCTACAGTACTCAAGGAAAAAGTGAATTATAAAGCAGTATTAATAACAGCAATAATACATAAACATTCATTGTGAGTATACTTTAGGCCTGGTAATATGATAAGTGGTATTTACATGAGAAAGATAGCTAAACACTGCTAGGAGAAAAGGTAGATGGAAACAGAGAAGACAAGAAATTATCTACCATATAAGGAATTAATAGTTTAGCACTTGGTAAACGTCTTGAGAGGACAGTTGCTCTGAGGTAGTATTATATAACGTGAACAACACGCTCTGTGGAGTTAAAACAAATCCATGTATAACTCCTAGCTCAGCCCCTTTCTAAATAAGTGATTTTAGATGAGTCATTTTATTTCTCTAAGCATCTCTGATTTCTCCTACAAAACTGTGATACCATATATGAGCTGAATGATTAAGGCACGTAATGAAAGCTCTAGCCCAGTTCTTGCACAGTAGGTATCCCACAAACACAGGTTCTGTTTCCTTCCTGGTATGACAAAAACAAACTAATTCTGGGTACTGTGGTTACTCTACAATGTATTTAAGGGTCTTGTCTATATTTTTTTTAAATCTTAACTCTTAGCATAGACATACACATAACACTAAGCACTAAATTAATCTTTCATCAGTATAGTAATGATTGATGACATAGTAATAATTAATGTATTGGTTCTGGTTATAGATTCCAGAATATGCTCCTATCAAACCCTTGATTGTGGCATAGTGAACAAATGCTTGCAAAACAGAATGCTAATATTTTTACTGATAGTTTCTGTTTTAGGATGTAATACAGATGCAAGGCTTCCGGTATAATTTGATCATCCCACACAAAAGCTAGCTGAATATTCCTCCTCGAAAGTCATGGGGCACATTATCTAAGAGACAAAATTTCTTGTCAGAACTCATGGTGAGGTTGCAAGATAAAATGAGACAGCCAGATAACTTTCAGGGAAATGATGGATAATCTTTTAGTGTAAGTAAATCCTAAGTATTTCAAGGATCGTTCTTTTACTACAAAAGGATTTGTTATTGATTAGAAATTTAAATTTAACTGAGCAGCCTATATTTTTGTTTACCAAATTCAATATCACTATTTGTCAGGCTACATTTTAATTAAAAGATGTGTGCCCTACTTGATCCTATCACCAGGGTCCAGAGTGGAGGCCACATGTAGCTGCTGTCACTGTTTCATCCTTTTCCTTTCCTGAAAATAAAGACCATTAAACAAAGTCAAAACATTTCAGGGGAACTTGCATGTAACCAATCTCACTCTCTGGATTCTGGGCCCTCATTCTTAATTAACTGATTAAGATTTCAGCGTAAGAGGCCTACTGTTTATAAACGCATCTTCTCTAGTTCTTGATGAGGTCTTCAGCAAGTCACTTAAATATTTTCAGTTTCTCAGTCCAGTGAGCTAAAAAGTGCATACCCCAACAGTGGTCAGGGGTAAAATTGCACATTTGCAAAATCATTACTTCTGGGGCTGGGGCTGTGACGTACAGAGTTGGGTCGCTGCCTGCAGTGCTGGCATCCCAAATGGGTGCCAGTTCGAGACCTGGCTGCTCCACTCTCGATCCAGCTCTCTGCTATGGGAAAGCACTAGAAGATGGCCCGAGACCGTGGGCCCCTGCACCCATGTGGGAGACCTGGAAAAAGCTCCTGGCACTTAGCTTAGGATCGGGACAGCTTCAGCTGTTGCAGCCAACTGGGGAGTGAACCGGCGGATGGAAGACCTTTCTGTGTCTGCCTCTCCTTCTCTGTTTAACTCTTCCAAATAAATAAATAAATCTTTAAAAAAATCATTACTTGCAAAATTATTAGGTGACATGTTATAGAATTTCTTTGTTATCATAATTATGTATCATGCACAATATATAGATACTGCTATATATTAAAATGTACTAATTTCAATTTTAAAATGGAAATGCAAATGATATAACTTTTCTGTCAAAGACTCAAAGACTGCTTAAAATTCAATTTTTAATATAAGACACAGCTTTGAAGTATCTTTGTAACTAACTGGGATTTTAGTGTTTTTAATTTGGCACCAGTTTTTATTTACCCATATTCCTGGCTTCTTCTAATATTCTGAACATTATATAAACATTATACACTAAATTAATCTCGTTTTGACCCAGTTGTGATTGGAACCATCATGTCACAAAGTGGTGGCAGATCTGTTTTTATGTTTCCCTAGCACCTCTCAACTCTGGCTGTCAGTTCTGTTCCTTCCTGGCTTTCTCTTAACAGTCTAGCTTAACACCCCCCCCCCCCCCCCCAGAGCAGGAACTAAAATTACCAGCCTGCTACCTCTGGGGTTGGAGAGAAGGCCCGGCACCTGGCCAGGTTCCCAGGAACCTTCTATCACCAGCTCCTCCTGGCCCTTCATTGTCTTCTGTCACGGGCCCAGAAACCACGCGCAAAGGCCTGAGTCCACAAGCCGGGCCAGGCCGAGATAACACAGGTGTATCACGTCCGCCAAATTCCAGCAGAAGCGAGGAGTTCCAAGGCCCCCGAGCTGCCCTGCGGTTGGCTCCTTGACATGACAGCCTGCACTGAGTCGCTGGGGTCCATCTCCATGACCTCCAGTGAGCCTGAACCCCCGGAGGCTCTGAGTACCCCAAGTCTGCGCCTGTCCCCCTAACCCTCTCCCACCGCCACCTGAGGCCCGCCTGCTACTGAGAAAGTTGCTGTTGATGGCTGAGTGGTGGACGTGGATGGCGGGCACCTGCAGGCTCCTGCCGGGCATCATCTTGCACTACATGTGGACCCCTGCCGCAGTCTCCTCACAAATGCCTTAGATGCCTGGGAGCGGCAGATGAAGCTGGTGAGGCCACCGCCATTGCCCGCAGAATTCCTAGGCCTTGCCCGGTCCTGTAACCCGGTGCTCGCGGACTGCAACACCGGAGCTCCTCGTCCGTTTCGCCCTTACACAGGGACGCTGGTCTTGGCGACGGCAGCCCCTACTCGGCCGTGCTTGCATAAGAGGGTAAAGCGGCGAAACCACCGCACCTCAGAACCCAGGGCGGACTCCCGCAAGCGCGGAGCGACGCAGGCGCCCTTTGGCGGCTGGGAGGCCGGCTACGCCCCGCGCGTGCGCACCAGGCACGGCGGCGCCCCGCGCTCTCCAGGCTGTCGGCCCCTTGTGTCCTCACGCACCAGGCCTGAGGCCGCGACTTTGAAGGGCGGTTTGTGGAACTAACGCTGCTGAAGCTTCCGAACGGATGGATGGACCCTGGCAGACGGGGCTGGTGGGGCTCGAACTGGGGGCAGCCACGGGGGATGTGGCAGCGGTAACTGATTTTAAAAGCCAGCTTCTCTCTCCGATTCCATTTCTTTATCCTTAAATTGGGATCATAATTTTGCTTGCTTCATATAGTTGTTGTAAGGGTGAAACAAAACAGTTCACAAAGATTGCCACAGGTGTGTGCTAAACAAATGCTCTTCATGGATATTTCGTCTTTGTTATCATTACCCCAGGGGTATGGGATGACACGGAGAAGCCGCCGTGAAAAACCCGGGCTTTCCGTATCAGTCCTGGCACAGGGTTAGTTAAGCTGGTGCTTTCCTCTGGCAGAAACTTACCTAGCCTCTGTGACCTTTTAATGTTCTCATCCGCAAAATGGAGCCAAATGCCTAAGTACCAATGTCAGTTTCTTGATTTATTTAAATAAATGAAATAAAGCGCATGAAAACTCCAACCAGGCAGGCAGCAAGTGTTCAAGAAAGACAACTAGCAGGCTGCACAGTGAGGGAGGGGGTGTACAAACTACTGTAAGGACTCCCTGCATGAAAATGCAGTTTCCTTTCTTGTTACTCAAAATCACCTCTGAGATGGTTTTGTTTTTCAGATGACAAACCTGACGACAAACCAGATGACTCAGGCAAAAACCCACAACCAGATTTTCCCAAATTCCTAAATATCTTGGGCACAGAAATCATTGAGAATGCGGTCGACTTCATCCTGCGCTCCATGACCAGGGAAACGTAAGCACTGAAACCACCCTCGCTTGGCTCCAGTTTGCTATTGGCAATTTACACCTTAAGTTAAAATGAATGTGAAACAGAATTTGTGGCCTATGCCTCTCTAGTATTTTTCGTGGAAACATGTCACACTACCTTAAGATAGATTTTGCATCTGAATAAATTGCCCTGACCTCTGTTTTGGGGTGAGCACAATAGATGGTTCTCAAATGGCTCCATACTACATATAAACAGTAATCTCAGAATCAAATAGACAGGGGGAAGACCACTGGATCAGGGATAGAGAGCCAAGTCCTGGTCCTGACCACTGAGTTTTGGACATTCTTTCCTTGAGTGCCTGTGTTTGCTCCTCTGATAAGTTCAAGGAGTACAGGACCCGCCCAGTGCCAGCACTGTGATTTTGTGGTTAAGGCAGGGGGTAGTAATGTGGTCAGTAATGACTGCTTGATGAGTCTGTTTATATTTTTTAACTTGAGCAATTCAGAAGGATTATTGGGGACAACACACAGTCTCTCTGAAGAGCTCATCTAGATAACATCAGCAGTAGTGTTTGTTTTGATCATGAGGGATTCCCCTAATGAGGGGTCACCTATCCTAGTCTTCCTGGTGCTCTCATTCTGCTTCCGAACCCCTGCACCCTGTTCGTGACACATCTTAGTTCAGCCTGCACAGCTCCAATCTTACCTTACAACCTCATCCTGTTCTCCCCACATTAACCTCCCAGATTTCAGTTTCTCGGGATCAAATTCACTTTTCTAAATTGACAAATTGTCCCATTTCCACCTTCTAAGCCTGTGTTCTCTACCTCTTGCTTTAGGGAGTCCTAAGCAGAGTTTGACAAAGTGTAGTCTACTCACCTGCAGCAGCATCCTCTGGAGAAATGTATAAAAAATGCAGGTTCCTCCATCTCATCTTGCATCCTCCTGAGAACACTGTTCAGGACGTGCTTTTTAACAGGGTTCTCAGGTGACTCTGATATACAGCAAATTCTTGAAAGCCACAGCCTTGATCAGCTGTTCCGGGTTACCTGGTGTACCTTAAAGTTCTACGCAGTCTTTAAATTTGTGTTTATCTTTTAGTGGATGTGAATTTAAATTTTTTTTCTTGAGAAAGTATGACTTCTATTAGATTCTCAAAAGGGGTCTTTTTTATTTAAGGTAAAGAAATTTTATGTATTTCATATGTACGGATTATGGAACACGATGACACTTCCCACCCTACCCTCACTCCCACCCATGCTCCCACCCTTCCCCCTTCCTCTCTTATTCTGTCTCTTAATTTTTACAATTATCTGCTTTGTTTACTTTACACTGATAGGATTAACCCTATACTAAGTAGAGTTCAACAAATAAGAAGGAAAAAAACATTGTTCCTCAACAGAAGGGACAAGGACTGCAAACAATCCTGGAATCTCAAAATGTCAATTTCACTCCTTGGAACCTTTGCTCTGCCTAAATCAGTACAGGATCTGCCTAAGAATCTCCAGGTGATCCTTCTGCCACAAATTGTTGAAACTGTGGTGTTTCCTTTCTATTGTAATGCTGCCTATGGTGGTTGTTTTGCAGCTGTTGCCTTCCCATGATAATGAGGGAAAACAGAGTAAAGAGAGGACTTGGAGCAATAATAGTTTTTTTTTTTTTTTTTTTTTTTTTTTTTGTCCTTTCAGGGGATTTCACACCTATAAAATGGCTCATTTTTCTCTGTTGACTCCGAGTTGCCTGTCTTTCATGCTAATAAATTGCCATTCACTCCAGGCTCAGAAAAGATAGCTCCACTTGCCTCTTTGGCTTCTCCCTGGTTGTATTCTGAGTAAATGGTCTTGATGATGCTGGAGCTTACAACCTCAGGCTCTCAGCCCTTGCTCTCATTTCTGACTGACATTCTTTTGTTTTCTCAGGCGTAGTGCTTGGGCCTGCAGCTCATTTAAAAGTTGCCTCCTCAGACAACGTTCTGTGCTCATCCTTGTTAATACTGCCTCCTTCCATTCACATCCTCTGTAGTGTCATTATAACATTTGTTACCATATGAAATTATTTATTCTTATTCATGTAGCTAAATGTAAGTAGAGACTACATCTCTCCATTTCATTGTGATAGCACAATACATGACCCATAGTACCAGATAACTCAGTAAATAACTGTTCAATTTTATTTAGGAAAGAGATCCTAGAGATCAGATGTAAAGCACTTTTGTCTTATTTGAAGAATGCTAAAGGAGCTTTGTTCTCTTGCTCAAGATAACAAATTTGCCTGGTAGTAGAATCACAACCTCCAGGACCCGTGACTCCTTGTTCAAGGGAAGACCATAATATAATGGAGGATGGGGAATAGGAGGAGACCACCAAAAAGTATTTCTAATCACTCTATATGTGCAAAGTAGGGACAGGAATTTTAAGTAAAATTCTAGTGATGAAATCCCTTTTTAAAGAATTTTTAGTCCTTACAGTAAATGAAATGAACAAATACAATTATAACTAAAAATGCATAGTAGACTAAATGTTAGCTAAATACCAGAAGTTTATTTTTAGAGAATGGAGGTGGGCCAGAGTGTTTGGGAAGTGTTTATGGCAAAGGAGAGGTAAAATTTGGGCCTGGAATGAGATTTTTTTAGAAAAAAATGAAAGGAATTGTGGAGATTTATAAAAATAAGAATTCTTTTTTATTCATTCCAGTATATCTGCTGCCTAAATCTTGTATTATACACAAAATAAATGATAAATGTGTATGCTTAGGACGGTGGATAGACCATGTTGCTCCCTCCACTTGCTTTGTGCATGACCTTAGAACTATGCAAACTGTATTCTATTTAACATTGTTCTCAAAAACATACATATTCTTAACTCTTCTTACCCTTTGAGGGGGAACCTAATTCTTGTGAATATGTTTACCCACCTTCCCCTGCAGAGTGGATTTCCTTGACATATTTACTTAGTCCTCTCCCAAGCTGAGGGAGAGAACCTCATTCTGTTTATTTGACTTTTGTCATGCACTTGTCTCTTCAATATCATCCAGATGTGCCTCATTTTTTATATTGCAGCCTCCATATTGGAAATATGACTTATAATACATTCAGATTCATATTTATATCTCTGTTACACTCTTTCTCTGTAGCTCCAGACTGAAGTGGCTAATGGTTTACTTAAGAAAAAATAAATAAATAAACCTCTCTGTCTAGTTTTCCTATTAGTTCCTCAGGTTCACTGTTTAAACCCAAGTCCATCGGCTTGCTCAAAAGCCTGGCCATTCTTGTCCTAGGAAGTCACGTCCCTATCCTCCCAGAATTCAGAAACCTCAAGGTCTTCTTGGATCTTACTTATTCATCAGCATCTTTGTCCAGTTGCTAAATACTGTACTCTAAATTATTTTCCCTGTGCCATTTATTTTCTTCAGTTTCCTGTATTAGTTGATGTAGATAAATTCTTCATCATCTCCCTCCTGAGTTTTTAAAACTCAGATTTATGATTAGCTTCACTGTTTTCTGTCTCTGCTCGCTCCAGTCGGTCCTTTAACTCCTACCTAAGCAATATCAAAGGCACAGATTTAGTTACATCATTGCCATGCTTAAAACCCATTTCATGAATTTTCATTGCCTATAAAACCAGAACAAATGCATCAGGTCCTTCTCTGATGCCAGTTTATCTTTCACTCACACCTGTAACCCAACACCTGATTACTCCCTTGAAAAATGATTTTTCTTTTCAGATACAGTCATGTTGTAACCCGCAGTACCCATGCTTGTACTTTTTATCTCTTGCAGCAATGCTTATCCTGCAAGGCCGTCTTTACTCTGTTAACCTAACAGATCCAACCATTTTTTAGAAACTTGTGTGAAGAAGTCACAGACCTCTTCCCCCCAAAAATTAGAAAATTCAGTTTTATGTAATTCTATAATGGTTTGTAAAAATCCTTAGAAGAGCTTTTTCTCCATGTTGTTTTAAGTTATTTGTATTCAAGTGTTTTCTCCAACAGATTATAGTCTCATTACGAACTGTGTTTTAGTCATCGTTTGCCTTCTTAACAGCTACCATGCTACCTACTACTTGATCAGTAGGATATACAGGTTCAGGTGTTTATTAATTACTAGACATCTAGGTTTTAAATCTCACTGTAAAAATATCAGCAGTATGATTTGGGTGAATGACTTAATCTCTTTGAGGCTCACAGATTTTTTTCAAATGTAAAAATAATAAAATGTATTCAGAAAAACATGTATTAATTCACACTATGTGCCAGCCACTGTTCTAGGTGCTGGGGATATTTTACTGAACAAATATATAAAAATATCAAACTTTTGAGAGCTAATGTATGAAGATAAACCCAACTAATAGGTTTATTGGCAGGTACAAAGAGATAATTATGCATAAGTGGCTTGTCAAATATGGCTATTTGAAATCTTAGCTCTTATTTCCCTCTGATACAGGAAAACCTTAGGAAGAAAACTGTGACTCAAATGTTATAAAACACCTTAGTGATCATTCTGACACTCTTTTTGAGTCTAAATCATAATTCATCATTTTTTTCCTTTTCAAGAGGGTTTGTGGAATTTGAGGATAATCCAGGAGAACATTCATCAAAGTGACCACCCAAGGTGATTTTAACTTACAACTTATAACTAAATTAATAGTTTATTGGACTATAAAGAAAGGATCTTTCTGGTTTTATTTAATGATTTTGAGCACCCATGCTTACCTTCAAGCAAATTAAAAAAAGGTGTATTTTTGAGTTCTTGCTTCGTTCTTACTGTAGTTTTTTTTAAGATTAATTTTAAATGAATATAGTTTTATTATCTTAAAGTTACCAACTTAATAATTGTGGAATGACACCAATAAACACTGGTAGTTAGGAGACTTGGTTCCTGTCACAACTGTGCTAGTAATTTAATTTTTAAAAAAAAAAAAATTTATTTATTTGACAGAGTCATAGAGAAAGACAGAGAGACAGGTATTTCATCTGTTTGTTCACCCCCCAAATGGCCACTATGGCTGGAGCTGCGCCTATCCAAAGCCAGGAGCCATGTGCTTCCTTCCGGTCTCCCATGCGGGTTCAGGGGCCCAAGCACTTGGGCCATCCTCCACTGCCTTCCCACAGCAGAGACCTGAACTGGAAGAGGAGCAGCCAGGACTAGAACTGGCGGCCTTATGGGATGCCGGCACCGCAGGCAGAGGATTAACCAAGTGAGCCAAGGTGCCGGCCCCACTAGTAACTTAATTTATAAAAATTTAACCTGTGAAATGAGGGGAAAGAATGCCCTAAAATTCAAGGAGAAGAGTATAATTATAGAACTTAATTTGAAGACAAAGGACTAAAAATTTCTGTATCCCACACAGTCAGATTTTTAATATGTAGTTTATTGTGAGTACACAGAAATGCCTGTTTTTACTTAACTAATTTCTTTTCTGAGAATGGATATTAATATATAAAAACAGCCGTGATAGAGTAATTGAAGAATATTAATATCAGTCAATGGCTAAATTGCATAATTTCTTTCAGTCATTTAACTTAATGTTGGATACGTGGCACTTAATTCATAATCCTCATGAGAAATAGGTATTGCTATTCTTAAATTTTATAAATAAGGAAACAAAGGCTCAGGGAGATTAGTTAACATGGTCATATTGACAAGGAATGGGACAAGCTATGAAATCATTAAGTCTGTGCTCTGTAAGCCATAGTGCTATTAGAAACCTAAGCAAAACAATGTAGGAAGAGGCAGCAGAGAATAGTGAGAAAGCTGTGTAACCTTGGCCATGCCTTGAGATACACATGGGAATAAAACACTACCCCTTTAATTGAGACACCATATATGTACCTCAAGAAGCATGGAGGCCGGCGCCGCGGCTCACTAGGCTAATCCTCCACCTTGCAGCGCCGGCACACCGGGTTCTAGTCCCGGTCAGGGCGCCGGATTCTGTCCCGGTTGCCCCTCTTCAAGGCCAGCTCTCTGCTGTGGCCAGGGAGTGCAGTGGAGGATGGCCCAAGTGCTTGGGCCCTGCACCCCATGGGAGACCAGGAGAAGCACCTGGCTCCTGCCATCGGATCATCGTGGTGCGCTGGCCGCAGCGCGCCAGCCGCGGCGGCCATTGGAGGGTGGACCAACGGCAAAGAAAGACCTTTCTCTCTCTCTCTCTCTCTCTCACTGTCCACTCTGCCTGTCAAAAAAAAAAAAAAAAAAAAAAAGCATGGACCTTCCCTTCTCCTATTATCTGGGAGTGCTCCTTTTCCCTACTTGGATCCATTTCATAACCTGGGAATGATTATCAAAGTTCAGAAAACTATTATCATATTACCTTGGAATTTAGCCCAATCTGTCTCATAAACTTCTTTGGTTGAAAATCAGAATTGGGCATTGGAATCAAGACATACTCAACCAGACAGTCCTGAGTTCCAAAAACCAGCTAAGCTTCTGAAAACACTCCCTTATGTTTGCATGTTTCCATTCCTGTTTGCTCAGGGAAGAGCCTACCCCTTTTTGCAAATGTCCTAACACTTTTCCTTCATTCAGGATGTTGGTACACCTGTAACTGTTGTATCCATGCCCTAAATGCTTGGAATACCACTCTAGAGGTTTGGAGTGTGAGGTAGTCCAAAAGGCAAGGCAACATGGAGGACTAGAAAGAGCAGAAGACATAGGGGTGATGTAAGCTCAGCTTCTAACGTAGCCACTTATTGATCATGTAAGCATGAATAGGTCGTTTAACCTCCCTAAGTCTTACTTTTCTCTCTATGAATTTTAAAAAGTGAGGAATTAGATTTTTCCACATATTAATGCTAGGAATCTTTTAGCTGTGTATCAATTGCTGTGCCACTAACACCTGCATATACATCAACTACTTCAAATAGGTTCCTCAGCCAATTAGAGATTCCCTAATGATCATGGAGGAATGGCCCAGTCTAGAGCCACAAAGAAGCTGGACTAGAGAAAAGATAGCTCTAACGGAGAAATTAAACTTTGGGTAGTTAAATTAGAAGTATCTCTTCAATTGCCAGTGACTACTCTGAATAAGTATATTTAACATTTGCATTTGTATGATAATGGCCTCATCTAATAAAAAGTCATTAAGAATTAAGAGGCTTACAGCAATACCTGTTTCTCTGGCCTAGAAAATTTGACCAAAGTTCTAGGTGTTTTCTACATTAAGATGGATAGACATGGACATCTCATATTTTTCCTAGCAGTGTATATGCTTCTTTTCCACACATTCCTTTAATGCTTACTTCATCAGTGCCTACTAGTTGCCAGGTTTTGCTAGGTTTTCCAAGATGAATAACACCAGCAGGCCGCTGAGAAGTTCATAGTGTAGACTACTGCTTAGCACAGTGTTTGTCTCTGCTGTGGGGGAAAATTATAAAGTTGTATATGAAAAGGCCTTGGCAGTGCTTTGGGAATAAGAGAGAAGAGGGAAAAGCACCTGGAAGAAGGAGTAAGCATAGAAAGAGGGTGATCTGTGTGTGATTCGGCACACAATCTCAGAATGATGGAAAATGGTGGAAAACAGACAGTATCCAGAAAAAAAAAATTCTAACAGTTGAAGACCAGATTAGTCTGAGCTCATCCTTAGCCTCTGCTCAACCACATTGTCATGATTTGCAGCAGACAGATTTTCAGCTCCTATTGTTCTGTATCACTTGAAGCCATCTGGGTCAAGTCATACTTTTGTGTCAAGTCATTTGACTTCTTCAAGTATAAATTTCCTTTATTGCATGAAAAATTTGGTGAACCTTCACTATAAAGATTATAAAAAGAATGACATGAAAGCACTTTATGCATACTTTAATTTCTATACACATTTATTAGATTAAGAAAAATACACTGTGGACATTTTAAATCTCATGCTTAGATTTGCTGAGTCAGAATTTTTTAGGCAGGGAACTAGTAAAAGTAAAGAGAAGCTCCTGATAGTGAAATTTTGCAGTGAAATTGATGGGTCATTTTATCCAAGTGTTTATGCATTCTCTGTTCATCCTTGTTTCTGATTCTTCTCTTGCATACCTTGAGTTTCTGTTCATTGTTCATTCATTTTCTCAAGTATGCGTTAGAGTTGCTTTCATTGTAAATATTTCACATTTAAATATGCAGAAGCATAAATGTTTTGAAAAATAAGTTCAGAGTTCTTTATTTTTTACGTCTTAAACCCTTTCTAGGTGGTAATTGCTTGCCTCTCTGGCTTGTATTTCTAAGGAGACACCTGTCTGGCTCCTGGACAATCCAAGGGCAGCCAACTCCTGCTTTTCCAGTTCTTCTTCACAAGCCCTCCAGGACAGAGACCGCAAAGCAGCTCCTAGCAAGTTCTCAGGCATCAGTCTTTGCTTCAACTGAACATAACTCATTTTGAATACCACCACTTCGTAATTTTGTTTCTAGCTCTCTGAATAAATGTGTCCTCTTTGAGGTCACATATGTTAGTTCATAGGGAAGGATTCTGATGGTTAAGCAGTTTTTTTCCTGGGCATTTTTAAAGTTTTTAGTGGTATACACACACACACGCACACACGCACACATTCACTTAGTCACTCTTAGCTGGGATAGCCAAAGAATGATTCAAAATAGAAACCTAAAACCCAGATAAAGTAACAAGGCCAGTAAGGGACAGAAGATTTGGACTTGACGCCAGAAAACAGACTCTTTAATTCCTGAAAATGTATGAAGTTTGAAAGTTTAAAAGTTTACATACCTTTTTCGGAAACTCTTTCAAAAATTTCTGAGCCCACTCTCCTGTGCTAATAGATTAAAAACCTTTTTTCCTTAAGGTTTTTGCTGTTCTACAGTCATTGTTATTCTCATAGAATAGCAGAATATCAAAGCTAGAAGAGCCCTTGACAATTTAATGCAGCCCTGGCCTGCCACCACCCCATTACAAAGAAATGAGTCTTTGGCAGCCATTATTACTGTGGTTCTTTCTCATTCAACAAAAATAAAATTTGATCTAGCTGAGTCAGAAAGGCGCTCCTAGAATTAAGTAATGTGGACAAAAAGACAAGAAAGAAATAGTAGACCAGAATGACAGTTAAGTCAGAGCTCTAATCTTAAACAAAAATCTGTCATGTGCATTGACTATTGAGTACCCAGGAGTCCTGGGTCCCAGACATCACGAAAGCAGCTCCAGATTTCAATAAATCTTTTGTTTGTTTGTCTTCTTGTTTCTACTTAGCCATAATAGGTATGCATGCAACACAAGAGACCCTTAATTCTGTAGATGAATAAACCAAGCATTAATGCCTATTAAATATTTAAAAATGCATGTTAATTTCCTACAATAAATTCAATCTATGCTCTGCATTTTCTTGGGATTGTGCCAGTTTCAAATATCACATATCCCTTTTGTCCATGTTACCTAGGGCATTTACTGTATTCACTGTCTGACATGCAGACTGCTTTTTGCTGCCAAAAAGCACCCCCCCCCCAATTCTTTTTCAGCTTCTCACTTGGTAATTTGTGCCCGGACAGTACATTGATTATAACTACATTAATCAACGCTCTAATGTGTGAAAAACATGCCCTGTAAGAGTTTGTCTGCCTTTGCATTCTTCTGTCAGCTGTACATTTTGAATTTACTCTTTGATGTTTGGGGAGGAAAAAAAAAAAAAAACAGGTGTCAAATCAGTATTAGATATGGTACACTGTTAGGAAGTACCTGTCTTAGATCCCAGCCATCTATAGAGATTTTGAAACCTTCCTGATTGCATTGCAATGCTTGTTTACTCTTCCTGCCTTCATCAATTCTTTCCCTCCTCTCCAATAAGACCAATATCTGCAGCCAGCAAGTTTTTGAAAATCAAAATCCATCTGCATACTGGTTTTCTTCTATGATCCTTTCACACTGTCATTTCACTGTAACCCTATAATGACAGTGTGATTGAAGTGAGCTCGGAAAGCATTATTTTCTTCATATGACACGTGAAAAGGAAGCTAATTGGTATCATTCTGAACATGGCAAAGCCAATAAAGAGCAACTAGTTTGTCAAACCTTCAACACAGCATTTCCTCGTGAAACCTTGAGGACACAATTCACATCATCACTAGTCTGTCCCTACCATAACACAGATATTTGAGGGAATTTACATCTGTTCTTTACAGAAATGCTCAGAAGGAAGGACAAGTATATCTTTTTAAGTGAAATTCAAATAATATCAGTTCCTTGTACCATTTCTCATCTTATTCTGAGCAATAACTACATTATTACATTTCCTGACAGTGGTAGCTCAGATTCTGTCTGACCTACCTATATCCTATCCATTCTCCTGCTACTTATTTCTTTGCTCTTTCCATTCCAAGAACATTGGAATCCCGGATAGACTGTTTTGTCCACAGGGCTCTTCCCTGTGTCTGAAATACTCTTCTGAAAGATGACTACCTTGCTTGCTCCCTCACTTCTTTAAGTCTTCTTAAATATCACCTTCTCAATGATGTTTTTGTTTATTGCTTTGCTTAAAATTGCATAATCCTGGCCCAAATATTTCTTGTCCCCTTTAGTTGCCTTATTTTTTTGTATATAACATTCATCTTTTAACAGTATTAAAGACTTGGTTTATTTTGTTCCTGTTTCTGTCTACCTACATCAGGATGTTGAACTTCAGGAAGCAAGAATTTTTCCTGTCTTTTTCAGTGTTCCTAGCACAATGATGATCAGTAAAGACAATTTCTAGTAGAAAATAGCTACTCAATACTTTTTTTTTTTTTTGTATTCCGCATTAAGCAAAGAAATTGAAATCCTGGCATAGTGGTAAGTTCTATCTAATGGTAAGACCATGTTGAACAAGTTCTTGCCTTCAAGTAGCTCATAGTCTTAATGCACAAGATATGAGCACATTACCAGCTGACTACATTGAGCATTGTGTGGTATGACATGAGCACATCACCAGCTAGTCACACTCAGCATGGTATGACATAAGATACATAGCCATTCCTGCCCCCTCTGGAGATCTGGGAAGACTTCTTAGAGGTAATATTTGAGACATGTCTTGACAGATGATAAAGGATTTGAAGACATGCAGAAGGAGGAGGAAGGATGATTCTACCACAAGAAAGGCTGAAACCCAAGCTCAGACTGTGGCAATGCACGGCGTTCCGAGATGGCCCTACAGTCCTTCACACCTACGTCTCATTGTTAAGGATCAAATATTGAGGGCACACCTTCCCTGCTTGTCCTTTTATAAATGTTATGTTGTTTAATACTTCAAATAAAATAATTCAATATTAATATTCCTTTTTCATGTTTCAAGTGAGAACCTAAAAGTTTAAGGAACATGCCCAAGATGACCCATATCACTAATGCTGCAGCCTGAACTTGAACAAAAATCTGTGTGACTTTAAAGCTCTTATTTTCACTTTACTACTTTTAAAAATTTTATTTAAGGTATAAAAATTTCATACATTTCACGTATACAGATTTAGGAGCATACTAAATCTCATACTCTCATCCTTCCTCCTCCTTCCTCTCCTCTTCCCTCTCTGAATTTTTACAGTGATTTACTTGGAGTTTACTTTATCCTCATTAAGATTAACCCTACACTAAGAGTTCAACAAATAGCTTAAAGAAAATAAAACACTGTTACTCAACAGTAGAGACAAGTGCTGTAAACAATCATGCAAGCTCAAAATGTCAATCTCAGGGATCATTTCTATACTGTCTGGTATAGAGTTTCTTTCTATTGCTTTTAAATTATTTTTGAGAGAAAGAGGAACTATTTTCTACTAAGTGCTAATAGAAAAACTTATTTTCAAAATTCCTCTTCAAAAATTATTAAAGGAGTGAATTTTGGTTCAGGGATTGGATTAAACTGGGATGCCCACATCTTATGTAGGAGTGTCTGGTTCTAATCTCAGCTCTGCTTGTGATATTAGCTTCGCACTAATGCACATTTTGAGAGGCAGTAGGTGATGGCCCAAGTACTTAGATCCCTACCATCCATGTGGGATACCCAGTTTGGGTTCTGTGCTTCTGGATTTGTCCTGGCCTAGCCCCAACTATTACAGGCATTTGGGAAATGAACCAGCAGAATGAAGACTCTCCTCTCTCTTTCTTTCCCACACCATTTCAAATAAAGTGAATAAAAATTATAGTACCTTTTGTTTATCATGTGAGGGAAACATGGAAATATGTGTAAGTTAACAGTCTCCCCTTCTAGCACCATTGGCTCCAAACTGGCCATATGAGAAACCAATCTGTTCAAACAGATCCAAACACATGCACATATAGGGAAGGATTTGGATGTGCACTTTCCTTTGCAGCTTACTTTTTTGAAACATTATCTCATGATATTTAGTTAAGGTAAATCAATAGAAATTGTTAGCAAAAGCTACCCAGTAGCACACAATTCAAGGTCTTATAGATTTCCTATTGATGGACATTTATATTGACTCTTTATCATCTCTTCAAAGGATGCTACAATTAAAATAGTTATCCATATAAACTTAGGCACTAGTGTTTTTATTACTTTAGGAAAGATTTCCAGAAGTTAAATTGATAGCTCAGAGGGTATATTTTTAAATATTAATAAATACTGTGAGAAAGCCTTCAAAATGTGAAGCTCCTTTATTTTCCAAAATTGACATGTCATTTATAAAATTAGATCTATATATCACAACAGTTGAATGATTTTATAACTATTGAGAGATAATTGATGTACAATAAGTTGCACATATTTACAGTATGTCTTTGAAGAGTTTTGACACGTGTATTTGATCATAAAAATATCACACAATCAAGGTCATGAACACAGCAATCATTGCCAAATATATTCCTTTGCCATTTGCAATCCATTCTTCCTCGCAATCCCCTATATTATCCACAGTCTACAACTAATTTCCTCTAAAATATTATAGATTAGCTGGCATTCTTTACAAGTCTAAGATTGGTCTTTAAAGATGTAGCTCTTAACCATGTGTTCAACTGTGTCAGACACTCAAAGTTGGCAGTATCATATGCCTTGCTGGCTTATGTAGGTCTTAACCTGCCTTGGGAAAGCCATTATTATACCGAATAGCTTGAGTAAAGTGCTGAAATCAGAGATACTTCTGAATTTTCATGTCATTGCAATCTGCTCAACAAGGTGGCTGGAGAATATAGTGCTTAACTTAATACTAGAGATCTAACTTGACAATAAGACAGCCTTCTTTCATTTCTTGAAAATTAAGCATCTATGAGAATATAAGTTCATCTAGATAGTGTACATGAATGTTATCCACTCATTAATCACACAAAAATATATAATTATGTTTTGAGAGAGGAAGGAGCATGGCTCTCTTATAACCTTTAACAAATGTACCTCTATGAGATCATCAGGGAGGATTTCCTAAAGAAATAAGATGAGCTGAAAAATGAAAAAAAAAATGGAAAGGAGGTTAAATAGGATAAAATTCAGTAGATTAAAATGAAGAGAGATATTTATAGGTGAGTGAATGGTATTTACAAAAACTTGGTGCCAGGTACCCTGTGCTCCAGCAATGAAAGAAGGCCAAATAACTGGAAAGCTAATGAGAGCAAATGAGAGGGACCAGCATAGCGGGTAAAGCTGCCGCCTGAAGTGCTGGCATCCCATATGGGCACCAGTTCGAGTTCCAGCTGCTCTGCTTCTGATCTGGCTCTCTGCTATGGCCTGGGAAAGCAGTGGAAGATGGCTCAAGTCCTTGGGCTCCTGCGTTCACCTGGGAAGACCCGGAAGAAGCTCCTGACTCCTGGCTTTCGAATCAGTGCAGCTTCAGCCGTTGTGGCCAACTGGGGAGTAAACCAGCAGATGGGAGATCTCTCTCTCTGCCTCTCTGTCTCTTTGTGTGTTAACTATGACTTTCAAGTGATAAATAAATCTTTTTTAAAAAAAGACAACTGGAGGTGAAATTGATAAGATTTGATGATGGGTTGGATATGATGTATCAAGGAGAAGGAAATATCAAAAATGACACCTAGTAGTCTGTTGCAAATGGATGTGTAGTGATGCCATTCAAAGGAATGGAGAACATTGTACCCCAAACTTCCTGGGGCCGGTGCTGTGACCCAGTAGGTTAATCCTCTGCCTACAGTGCCAGCATCCTATGTGGGCACTGGTTCGAGTCCCAGCTACTCCACTTTAAATCCAGCTCTCTGCATGGCCTGGGAAAGCAGTAGAGGATGGCCTGGGTCCTTGGGCCCCTGCACCCAAGTGGGATACCTAGAAGAAGCTCCTAGTTCCTGGCTTCCAATTGGCCTAGTTTCGGCTGTTGCAACCAGTTGGGGAGTGAACCAGCAGATGGAAGACCTTTTTCTCTGTCTTTCCCTCTCACTTTCTATAACTCTACCTCTCAAATAAATATAAATCTTAAAAAAGAAATACTTCCCGGCCGGCGCCGCGGCTCACTAGGCTAATCCTCCGCCTAGCGGCGCCGGCACACCGGGTTCTAGTCCCGGTTGGGGCGCCGGATTCTGTCCCGGTTGCCCCTCTTCCAGGCCAGCTCTCTGCTGTGGCCAGGGAGTGCAGTGGAGGATGGCCCAGGTGCTTGGGCCCTGCACCCCATGGGAGACCAGGAAAAGCACCTGGCTCCTGGCTCCTGCCATCGGATCAGCGCGGTGTGCCGGCCGCAGCGCGCCGGCCGCGGCGGCCATTGGAGGGTGAACCAATGGCAAAGGAAGACCTTTCTCTCTGTCTCTCTCTCTCACTGTCCACTCTGCCTGTCAAAAAAAAAAAAAAAAAAAAAAAAAAAAAAAAAAAAAAAAGAAATACTTCCCAAATTTCGCTAGGTTGTTAGGATGAAGAACAGTGACTATGACCATGGCACATGATGTATGGACATACCTCTGTAACCTGTCCAACCTGATGTCCTATTCCTCTGATCCTGCTCACAGACCTCCCATCACACAAATGCTTCTTTAACCTTTTGAGGAAGCCAAGTTCTCCATAACCTAAATATATTCACACATTATTTGGCTTACATGGATTCTTCACAACCCAATATAAAAGACTCAAAACAGAGAACTCTTGTCTCTATTACAATCTTTAGGGGGCCATTCATTCCTTTTACTTTTCATCATAATTCATAATTATTTACCCATGTTTATTGCACAGTTTTCTGTATCTCCCTATACTCTATATCTCTGTGGATGTGGGCCGTGTCCATTTTGCCTATCTCTATAAGCTCAGTGTCCAACCAAGATACTGTCATCAGTATTCAATCATTAAATCATTTGCTGGATGAAAAATATATAGAGAAAAGAACAGGTGACCAATAACGATCAGTTACCACTGTCATTACCATTATCTAATCAGGAAGTAAGTTCTCAGTTCATGAAGAGACATAGTGGCAAAGCAAAGAATGCACTTTAAAAAAATTGCTGGAAATTAAGCCAGAGATAATTATCAGAAAGAAGGGGCATGAGATAATCGGGTTTAGTTGTAAGTCACCAGAGAAAAAATATACTGTGTAAAGTGCTATTTCTTCCTTATATTACTGGTAACCTATGAGCGCCCCCTGCTGTGTTTGAACTGCCTCAACAGCTTGAGAACTTTTCACCTGTGTGTTTTCTAAAATAAAAAATATTGCAGCAAATTTTATTTGTTTGCTTATATTTCATCTCTCAAACATGGAGACCAGAGATACTAGGATTCATATATTGCATCATTTGACCCTAAATCACATAATACAAAGGGTTTATAGCTAGCTCAGGGTGACCAATTATTCTCTACATGTTGTCTTCAGTCCCTAACCCTAACCCTAATCTTTGGTAACTGAACTTCCTGACCGCAGTCATTCCAGATATAAACTAACCTATCCAATGGAAATTTGTCAGTAGCTATCAAAATTTTACACATCATGTAATTCTTGACCTTGCACTTCCAAGATTTTTTGAAGTGATAAATGTAATATGCAAATATGTAGATGTTCACTGTAGAATGTTTCCTAATAAAAATTTAAAAAATGAAATTTCACATAGTTTAAGTAAATCAAAGTTCATCATGTATATGTTTGTAAATGTGTAGAAATATATTGAAAAATTCCACACTAAATTATCAAATAGGTGTCTTTTCTGATTTCTGAAATTTATGAGTGAAAGTTATTATGGGTCTTCAAGAAATTCAAGTAAAGTGTGTATTATGAGAAAACTCATGTATTTCAATAATTTTGGACCAAAGTATATCTTTTAATTTGGTTTTCTATGAACTTTTTGAAGTATCCTCATATATAGCTATAGTTATACACATCATTATACTTTTATGTCATATATACCTTATATAATATTCTTTTTTTATAATTTTTTTTGACAGGCAGAGTGGACAGTGAGAGAGAGAGACAGAGAGAAAGGTCTTCCTTTGCCGTTGGTTCACCCTCCAATGGCCGCCGCGGCCAGCGCACCATGCTGATCCGATGGCAGGAGCCAGGTACTTATCCTGGTCTCTGATGGGGTGCAGGGCCCAAGCACTTGGGCCATCCTCCACTGCACTCCCGGGCCACAGCAGAGAGCTGGCCTGGAAGAGGGGCAACCGGGACAGAATCCGGCGCCCCAACTGGGACTAGAACCCGGTGTGCTGGCGCTGCAAGGCGGAGGATTAGCCTAGTGAGCCGCGGCGCTGGCCATATAATATTTATTCAATTAAATGTCTCTATATTCAGATTAACTTCAAAATTTTTAAAAAATTTATTTTGAGGTCATTGTAGATTCATATGCAGTTGTAGGAAATAATGCAGAGAGATATGGCATGGCCTCTACCAAATTATCCTCAGTGGGAGTGCCCTGTAAAGCTATGCTGTAAAACCGAAACTAGGATACTGACATTGATACAGACAAGATTCAGAACATTTTCACCAACACACCTATCTCTTGGGAGGTCATTTAATAGTATATTTACTTCCATCCCACCCTGGCACCTCCTTAAGCCCTGGAAGTCACCAATCCATTCTCCATTTCTATAATTGTATCATTTCAAGAGAATCATGTAAATTTATTATATAGATTTAAAGACATTATGAGATTGACTTTTTCATCACTTAGAGCAATTCTCTGAAGGTTCGTCCAGGTTATTGTATATATCAGTAGTTCATTTAAAAATTAATGTATTTGTATTTATTTGTTGAAAGAGAGGGGGATAGAAGGAGGAAAAACTGGGAGATAGAGTTCTCCATCCACTGGTTCACTCACCAGATGCCTGCAACAGCTGGCTCAGCCAGGCAGAATTCAAGAGCCAAGAATTCAGTTCTCCCAAGGACTTGAGCCATCAACTGCTGCTCCTAGGGTATATACTGGCAGAAGCTGAAATTAGGAGCAAACCCAGGACTCAAACCCAGACATTTAAATATAGATGCAGGTTTCCCAAGCAGTATCTTAAGTTCTGTACCAAATGCCTGGCCATTTTTTTTTTTGTTACTGAGTTGTATTCCAACATTCATTGAAAACCATTGATTTTACCCAGTTTTAAGCTACTAGAAATAAAGTTGCAATGAACATTTGTGCACAGGTCTTTGCACAATCATAAGTCTTCCTTTTTCTGGGATGAATGCCTGAGAATACAATTGTTGAGTTGTATAGTAGTTACATGTTTAGTTTTTAAAAGAAACTGTCAAATAACTTTTTCAAAATGGATATGCCATTTTACTTTCATACAAGCAGTGTATGACTAATCCAGTTTTTGAATATCTCACCAGCATTTTCTGTTGTCACTTTCATAATAATGATGATCATCAGTTTCTGCCTACTTTCCAAACATCTGTTTTCATATTCCTTGTCACTCAGTCCCTTTCTTTGGTATGCTCCTGGGGCAAAGAAACTCTAATACCAACTGATTGTCAGGTCACACTATTATTGTGAGCTCAATGACACCAAACGCCATACCCAGTCTTCTTCATTTAGTACCTGATGAGGGCAGGGAGTCATCTTTCTCAGAGATGCAAAATACACTGAACTGTGAGAGATAGCAATGAATGGTTTAAACAGGATGTCTGATGGGAGAGAACAAAGGGACCAACTCAACAAGATGAAACTTAACAGAAACAAACCTATCAATTGAATAAACACTGAACCAACATTGACTACCTGAAGGCTCTGTGCAATATGCTGAAGATACAGACAAATATGCAGACATAAAATGCTGGTCTCATTTCTTGACTTCTGTCTATGAAGGAAACTTTGAAAGAAGTATGAAAATAATTATGTCTAGATTGTATTATGAATATGTCTGTTGTTTAAAAACAGCATCTGAGGGCCAGTGTTGTGGCACAGTGGGTTACGCTGCAGTTTGCATCACAAGCATCACAGATTGGAGCACCATTTTGAGTCCTAGCTGCTCCACTTCCATTCCAGCTCCCTGTTAATCCACCTTGGAAGGCAGTGGAAAATGGCTCAAGTACGGGTCCTTTACCACCCATATGAGAGATCACTTCCTGATTCCTGGATTCAGCCTGGCCATTTGGAGGTCAACCAGTAGATTAAAGGTCTCTTTGCCTCTCTCATTCTGCCTTTCATGTAAAAAAATATTTTTTTTTAAAAAAAGAATATAGTATCTGACCTTTCTTAGATGAGTTTTAATGGATAGGATTAAGTGTTGTTAAAGTGACCATATAGATAGGATCAAGTGAAAAAGTGATCATATAAATAGGACTAAGTGTTTGGAAACAGTAATTGACAGAACATGGGAAGCAGTCCATATAGCACACTCATAGAGTGACAGTCACCTTAAATAGCACTCTGGCCTAAGAATCAGCCCTTAAGGCACTCTGGTCTGGCTGGAAAGTCCAGGGGAACATTTCAGGCATAGAAAGCCAAGTCACTCCAGCAAAAAATGTTCTATATAAAAGAACCCTGTAGGTGAGACCCCTGTGGAAAGAAGGGACCACCAAAGAAGGATGTACTTTTCTCTGAAGGGAGGAGAGAACTTCTACTTTGCTTATGGCCTTGTTGAAATACTGGATCCAAAAAGCTTCCATAGCCAAGGCAGATCATGTCAAGAGCCTTGGGTGATCACTGATGTCATATGTAAGAGTGTTATTAAATAAACAACAAGATTCACTGTGCACTAATTTCCCATGAAGGACCTCTGTCCCCAAAGAGTTGTACCATGAAACTTAATAGTAAAACTTGTTCTCAAGAATCACTTCCTCTTTGTATGTTAAACGGAGCATATTATTTTGTCTCATAAGTTATAGTTATGTCTAAAAACTCACAAAAGATGTATTATCCTTGGATTCTTCTTTAAAGACAATGAAGTTTCTAAAAGGAAAGAAGAGGGATGAAGGAATGAAAAAGAGGAAGTGGGGGAAAAGTGTAATCACCTTCGAGAAGTAGCAACATAGAACAGCCCTTGTCTAGACTGTTGAGGAACAATTCTCTTAGTTTTTTTTTTTTATTCCATTTGTTCTTTTCTTCTTTTTCTTTCCTGGATAAAACAGGAGAGGGGGCAGGAAGGGGGTGGGGAATGAGTGGTAGGGCAGGTATGGTGGGAAGAATTATTGTGTCCATAATGTATTTATGAGATACATACAAATTTAAAAACATATATCATTAAAAATAAAAAATATAAACAAAGTGAAGAAAAAATTGATGAGTTTTGTGCTGGGGAATGTTCTTGTACTTTAGGAAATTACCTTTTATACTGTGTGTATTGGAGAGGAATGCCTGGGAATACAGAGGTCATTTGGAGGATTAATGCAGCAGTCCAGTGAGCAATGACAAGGTTTTTTTTTTTTTATTTTTTATTTATTTATTTTTTGACAGGCAGAGTGGACAGTGAGAGAGAGAGAGACAGAGAGAAAGGTCTTCCTTTGCCGTTGGTTCACCCTTCAATGGCCGCCGCAGCTGGCGCGCTGCGGCTAGCGCACTGCGCTGATCCGAAGGCAGGAGCCAGGTGCTTCTCCTGGTCTCCCATGGGGTGCAGGGCCCAAGGACTTGGGCCATCCTCCACTGCACTCCTGGGCCACAGCAGAGAGCTGGCCTGGAAGAGGGGCAACCAGGACAGAATCCGGCGCCCCGACTGGGACTAGAACCTGGTGTGCCGGGGCCGCTAGGCGGAGGATTATCCTGTTGAGCCACAGCGCCGGCCCGAAATGACAAGGTTTTAAGAAGAGCAGTAGCAGTAGAGATAATTAAAAGTATGTACAATGAATGTGAGAAAGGTTTATAATTAACAGAGCTTGCTTGCCAATTAAAAGGGAACTGATGAGAGGAAGTGCTTTAGATGGTTCCCAAATGTATCTTAGGCAACCACAAAAATAGTTGTGGTATAAACTAAGATAGCAAATTAGAACATAGGAGTATGTTTTGAAAGAGAGAATTAGTTCAGTGGGTGTTCTGTTTAGTGAAAGTAAAAAGGCATCTCTCAGAGATATCTTGTAGATAACAAAAGCTTTGTTCAAAAAAAAAAAAAAATCTGAAGGTCAAGGGTCCCAAGACTGACATAGGCTAGGTCTGATTAGCAGATGGGGACAGACGCTCTAGGTTGGAAGAGACTCAGGTTTTTTTTACTGAAAGGTAGGAGCGTCAAAAGGAAAGAGACTCAGTCATCTGTTCAGTGTGGCTGAGGCTAAAGCACAGGTAAAGAAAGGAATATTGGTGAAACTAGACCCATTGTGATTGTGAAGGGTCTTGTGTGCCATACCCTATTTGAGATTTTTGTTCTGTAGGTGATCATGAAATCACCAGAATTATGCCTTGGAAAGAAAATTTTGGTGTCACTGTAGATAATAGAATGAGGAAAGAAAGGAATAGTTTATAACCCCTTCCCCTAAGTAAAGTCATAACTTGGTAGAAGGGTCTGTGAAAGCTACCAAGTTGCCCTTGTATAATTAAAACCTTAATGGAAACTAGCATTCTGGTGAGCATACTCCATTTCAGTGGAGTTAGTAAGATTCTACTTTTGTTTGGCAGTATTTTGAAAATTCTTTTTTTATTGTTCAAATTTTTCTATAGTGGGTAAGTGTTTAGCCTCTTGGTTAACTTGCCTGCATCCCACATTAGAGTGCTTGGCTTCAGTTACTGGCTCCAGTTCCTTTTTTTGTTGCTGTTGTTAAAGATTTACTTATTTATTTGAAGGCAGAGTTACAGAAAGGCAGAGGCAGAGAGAGAGAGAGAGAGGTCTTCCATCCACTGGTTCACCCCCTAGATGGGTACAATGGCCGGAGCTGAGCTAATCCGAAGCCAGGAGCTTCTTCTGGGTCTCCCACATGGGTGCAGGGGCCCAAGGGCTTGTGCCGTCTTCCACCGATTTCCCAGGCCATAGCAGAGAGCAGCCGGATCAGAAATGGAGCAGCCGGGACTCGAACCAGCACCCATATGGGAGGCCAGCACTGCAGGCAGTGGCTTTACTCTCTATGCTACAGTGCCGGCCCCAGTGGCTCCAGATCCTTACTCCAACTTCTTGCAAATGCATACCTTGGGAAGCAGCAGGTGATTATCCAACAGGTTGGGTCTCTTCCACTTATGTAGCAGACCTGAACTGAGTTCCTATCTGATTCTTCTGATTCTGGCATTGGCCTGGCTCAGCTCCAGGTATCACATGCATTTGCATAGAAAACCAGTATATGGTGATTTTGTGCTCTCTTTCTCTCTCTCTCTTTTCGAACCTTAAGTTTTTCTGTAGAATCGGGGGTTAATAGGAGAATGCAGGCTCTGGGAACACTTTCAGATGAAGAAAAATGAAAATACTTTTCATAGAGATAAAGGAGAATGTATAATAAAGTCTTACTTAGAAGGCTGGAATGTCTTCCTAAAACCAGGCTGTCTAAACTTTATGATCCAAGGAGAAAACTATCTAATTGTGCTCTTCTAAATAGAACCGCCGGACCAAAAAAAAAAAAAAAAAAAAAAAAAAAAAAGAACAAATTGAAAATCTTTTCATTGCTTAATTTATTCTTTTCAGGACTAGGTACATCTTACGATATGGAGTGTATAGTTGGAGAAAATGGATTTTAGTTGGGGAGAATGGAAGTTTCTTCCTCAGTGTGATTCTATCTTCTGTCTTTCTCTTCCCTGATGTTATACCAAGTGTGATAGGGCCTCCTGAAAGGCAGAAGGGCAAGAATAAAGAAAAGAGCTGCTTACATGTAGTTAGCATGTTTCACACACATTTACTTTCATTGCCCTACTTAGCCACTGTTTTGTTGATTAGAAAACAAAGACTCAGAGTGGGTAAGTCCACTCAGAATCACAAAGCTGTGAATGATAATGTTTCATCTAGAACATAGGTCTCTGTCTTTCAGAAATTCTTTCTTGGAATGTAGAAATTGTACTTTGAGATTCTGGGATGTGCATATATTATAGGAATATAATAATCAAAGGAGAAATACATGTTAGAATAGGATGTGGTGTGTGCTCAGGGTAACTTCACCCTTCTTCCTAGCAAATTAGCCCTACAAGTTGTAGATACCAGCAGTTTCTTCACAGCCTCAGAAGCCTCTGGTCCAAGTTCATTCACACACTTCCTTAGCCCTTCCACAAGGTGCTCAACAGAAATCCCCAGAGTTTCCAGAAGAAGCTTTAATGGATCCAGGAAGGGAAGAACATTGTCCAGAGGTAATGGTAACATCTTGTCCCCAAGGACAGGCACCTTGTTAATAAGGAAGGCAATAGCTGCAGAACAAAAGAGAAAACAATGAAACAAGTACAGCCACCTCTTGTCTATGACTTCACCTACCCCTTTGTCCACTAACAGCGCCATTGCAGACCCACATATCTGGATAGCCCATGAAAACTTCTGCCTCTTGTCCTTTGCATAAGCTGTTCCATCTCCCTGGAATTTTCTTTCCCCAGATAGCAACAAGTCTTTCTTCTCACATTATTGGTCTCTCTTTAAATGTTACCTCCTCAGAGAATCTTCTATGGGCACTACAGGTAAAATAGCACCACTTTCCACCCTCTAGCATTCTCATCATTACCTAAAATATTAAATCTTTATTTGTTCCTTTTACTGCCTTCTTTCTGTCAGAGAACAAAGAATTTATGTTGTGTTCACTATTGTAGCCCATGCAATAGTGTATGCTACTACACGTGCAATAGTGTAGCTAGAGTTAACCCTAGCATGCAGTAAGCACTCAGGAGATATTGGTGGCCAAATAATTACCAACGTACTCTGTATGTGACTATCTTGGAAACTTAGAGTTTTTTTTTTTTAACTTTTATTTAATGAATATAAATTTCCAAAGTACAGAATATTGATTACAATGACTTCCCCCACATAACGTCCCTCCAACCCACAACCCTCCCCTTATCCACTCCCTCTCCCCTTCCATTAATGTCAAGATTCGTTTTCAATTCTCTTTATATACAGAAGATCAGTTTAGCATATATTAAGAAAAGATTTCAACAGTTTGCTCCCACACAGAAACATAAAGTGAAAAATACTGTTTGAGTACTCGTTATAGCATTAAATCTCAATGTACAGCACATTAAGGACAGAGATCCTACATGAGGAGTAAGTGCACAGTGACTCCTGTTGTTGACTTAACAAATTGACACTCTTGTTTATGGCATCAGTAATCACCCTAGGCTCTTGTCATGAGTTTCCAAGGCTATGGAAGCCCCCTGGGTTCACCGACTCTGATCATTTTTAGACAAGGCCATGGTCAAAGTGGAAGTTCTCTCCTCCCTTCAGAGAAAGGTACCTCCTCCTTTTCCACTGGGATCTCGCTCGTGGAGATCTTTCATTTAGGTTTTTTTTTTTTTTTTCCCCAGAGTGTCTTGGCTTTCCATGCCTGAAATACTCTCATGGTCATTTCAGCTGGATCTGCATGCCTTAAGGGCTGATTATGAGGCCAGAGTGCTGTTAGGACATTTGCCATTCTATGGGTCTGCTGTGTATCTCACTTCCCATGTTGGATCGTTCTTTCCCTTTTTTATTCTATCAGCTAGTGTTTGCAGACACTAGTCTTGTTTATGTGATCCCTTTGGTTCTTAGTCCTATCATTACAATCAATTGTGAACAGAAATTGATCACTGGGACTAGTGAGATGGCATTGGTACATGCCACCCTGATGGGATTGAATTGGAATCCCCTGGTATGTTTCTAACTCTACTGTTTGAGGTAAGTCAGCTTGAGCACGTCCCGAATTGCACATCTCTTCCCTCTCTTATTCCCACTCTTATATTTAACAGCGATCACTTTTCAGTTAAGTTTCAGCACTTAAGAAGAATTGTGTATTGATTACAGTATTCAACCAAAAGTATTAAGTAGAACAAACAAAAAAAATACTAAGAGGGATAACATATTAAGCTGCTCATCAACAGTTAGGGCGAGGGCTGATCATGTCACCGTTTCTCATAGTGTTCATTTCACTTTAACAGGTTTCCTTTTTGGTGCTCAGTTAGTTGTCACCTATCAAGGAGAACAAGTGGTATTTGTCCCTTTGGGATTGGCTTGTTTCACTCAACATAATGTTTTCCAAATTCCTAACAGGGATCACTTTTCAGTTAAAATTTAAACACCTAAGAATAATTGTGTGTTAATTACAGAGTTCAACCAATGTTACTAGAACAAAAAAAAATACTAAAATGGATAAAGTATTACATTGTACATCAACTGTCAGGACAAGAGCTGATCAAGTCACTGTTTCTCACAGTGTCCATTTCACTTCAACAAGTTTCCCCTTTGGTGCTCAGTTAGTTGTTGCCAATCAGGGAGAACATATGATATTTTAGTTTTTAAACCAAAGAGAGATTCCATAATAATGAGTCTCCATTCAGGGGCAAGAATGGACTGAATTACAGCCCAGGAAACTTCTCCTAACCAATTCAACTCAATACTATGATATAATTGAACAATTACTCCATGCCAGTTGGTGCAGATACATAGACAATTAAGCCAAGGATGCTCCCTTCAGAGACCTCATAAAATCTGTGGACAATAAAGATCTCTGTGTGCCAGAGTGTGGCATGTGCTGTGCTCACACTATGGACAGAGCTCTGTAGAAGCACAAAGGATTCGATGACTAATTCTAGTGTGGGAAAGTGTTATAGAAATATTCCCAGAAGTGTTAGGGCTATCTCTTGAGACAGATATCAGGATCACAAGGTAAAAAAAGTGCAATGTTTTAAAAACAATAAAAACACTTAGATATTAAGATGAAAAGTGATACACAGAATGACAAGACTTCCACCCAAAGAGGCTAGATTACAGAATTCCAATTGGCTATGATCATGGTGTGGAAGATAAAGGGGGTGAGGATGTGAGAGTTGGGTAAAATCAGGTTTTTGAAATCCTTGGATGTCTTACCAATGAGTCTGTCACTCTTTCCTGTGGGCAGTGGGGAATTATCAAGGTTTTAACATGAGATGATTACATTTTAAATCTTTGGCTTTAGAAAGATAACTTTCACATAGAAGATGAATATTAGAAAAAGAATAGAAACTGGAAAAATTTTATATTTTTGCAAAAACTGTGTGTACAATATATGTGTAAACATGTATGCATGAGCACATACATCCTCCTGCTAGCAATGACATGCCATGATTCATTTAACTTTTTGTTTGTTTGTTTTTGTTTTTGTTTGACAGGCAGAGTGGACAGTGAGAGAGAGACGGAGAGAAAGGTCTTCCTTTGCAGTTGGTTCACCCTCCAATGGCCACTGCGGCCAGCGCGCCAATCCAAAGGTAGGAGCCAGGTGCTTCTCCTGGTCTCCCATGCGGGTGCAGGGCCCAAGCACTTGGGCCATCCTCTACTGCACTCCCGGGGCACAGCAGAGAGCTGGCCTGGAAGAGGGGCAACCGGGACAGAATCCGGTGCCCCGACTGGGACTAGAACCCAGTGTGCCAGCGCTGCAAGGCGGAGGATTAGCCTATTGAGCCGCAGCGCCGGCCTTAACTTTTTTAAATAAGGATTTATTTACTTATTTGAAAGGCAGAGTTATAGAGAAGGAGGAAGGGGGTAAGAGGGAGAAGAGAAAAGTGGAGGGGAGAAAGAATATGAGAGAATCTTCCATTCACTGGTTCACTTCTCAAATTACTGCAACGTCTGGGACTGAACTAAACCAAAATCAGGAGCCTGGAACTCCATCCTGGTGTTTCATGTGAGTGGCAGGGGCCCCAGCACTTGGGCCATCTTCAGCTGCTTTCCCAGACACATTAGCAGGGAGCTGGATTGCAAGTGGAGCAGCTAGGACTTCACCTGGCTCTCGTGGGATTCTGGTGTCATAGCCAGCAGCTTAACCCACTGTACCATAGCACTGGCCCCATTGGTTCATTTTCATTTGGAAATTTTCTGTTTCCCCACGCAAATTATAAAAAAGGGGGCATATGCATCTCTCCTTTCTTCTTCTACAGTCTGTATTTCCTTCAAAATTTTCCCCCAGAGCAGGGATATCTGTTTACTTCCACCTTGTTCTTTTGACGTCTTTGCCTGTAGATCCGTGTTCCAGCATACTAAACAACAACAAAATATCCTAAATTGGTGAAGTTAAAAATTCCTCCAAAGATTCTATAAAAATCAGCCAAAATTGCCAATGTAGGCATGGACAGAATTTCTCATGACTCATCTTCATATTTCTTATTTTAGACATTTTGGTGAATGTTTTATATACATTTGTATCTTTCTCCAGAAAGATACTCAAAGATTTCTGTCCTCTCAGCAAGCATTACCACCATGAAACATTTTTCTGATGTTCCCAAATATATCTTCCTGGTAATTTAGTGGCTTCTTCCAATAAAAATGGGTCACTTCCCATTTTTGTCTTTAAGACACCAGTTTCTATATCCTTACCATGAAATTAAGATCTTCTACTCTCATTACACTCACAGAACTCTATCTGGGTATTTCATTGTACATTTGTGGTACTCTAGTATTGTAGTAACTCCTGTAGAAGTCTGGGCCGGCGCCATGGCTCAATAGGCTAATCCTCTACCTAGCGGTGCCGCACACCGGGTTCTAGTCCCAGTTGGGGCGCCGGATTCTGTCCCGGTTGCCCCTCTTCCAGGTCAGCTCTCTGCTGTGGCCCAGGAGTGCAGTGGAGGATGGCCCAAGTGCTTGGGCCCTGCACCCACATGGGAGACCAGGAGAAGCACCTGGCTCCTGGCTTCAGCTCAGCATGATGTGCCAGCTGCAGCACACCGGCTGCAGCAGCCATTGGAGGGTGAACCAACGGCAAAAGGAAGACCTTTCTCTCTGTTTCTCTCTCTCACTGTCCACTCTGCCTGTCAAAAATAAAAAAACAAAAAAGAAGTCTGATCACCCCTACCAATTATAGTTCTGGTAACAATACTTATTGGCGATTCATGTCTCCATCTTCTAATACCTGTTCAATGTCCAACACAGTATAGCTACTCAGGACACATCCATTGAGTAGATGAACAAATAAATGTAGCTGTCTTAAGAGAAAGAACATATCAATCTGGATAATGGGATAAAACCAAAAATGACTCCAGATAGTTTTTGAAAGCATGAATAAAATAAACTACAAAGTCATATTTTGACTCAAGATTAAGGAAACTTAATGATGACAAATGTCCAACAGTGAAATACGCTTTACTGAGTTCCAGTGGGAGTTGGCTGACTTCCTATACAGGATGTATTAGGGATAGTTCATGTATTGGTTAGAGTTTCAGTTGCAGGCAGACTCTGAAATATACTCTAATGTTACGATTTTTGTGATCCTAAAATTCCTTCCACAAACTCCACTGTCAGCGCATCAATGCTTACTAGTTATGTTCCGACTCACAGAAAAGTAGACAAATACCAAATCTGCCAGGATACTCACCAGAGTAACTATAGATGCTGATGGTCACCAGCAGGAAGACAGCTATCAGCTTCATGACAGGTATCTGTGATGTTTTCCTAGAATTTTAACATTCAACCAGAAAACCCAGTGAACCCACCAATGGTTCCACCTGCTGTCTAATGTGTGCCAGATGATTTTATATACACACTTATATACACCTACTGAATCCTGCATCAGTCACTACCACTTGACTCACCCCACCAGAAAAGAATATGAAGGTCATGTTTCCTCACTAAACACATTGAAAGGTTTTCTGCTTTTCCTTCCTGTTCCCGTGAGAAACAAAGCGCTAAATGAAAGCATTTTCAAGTGCCTCTTGAGCAAGCCTTTGCGCAGAAAGGAAGGTGGAAGGTGAAGAGCCCTAAGAATCCTCCTGAAAGAACACTGGAAAGAAATGAAGTCTTACATTGGGATGAAAAGGACAATTTTTCCCAAGTTCTGTATGTTCTCCAATTTTCTATCAACCTAAAATTTGGAGCATCACATTATCTGTCAAGCTATCCAGTTGTGGAATCAATGATAAGGGCATCTTAACCCTACTATAATGCAGAATCATCATGACAGCATTACCGGCCCACTGCTTTGGAGTTAACCTGACCCTCTCCCCTGTCATACTTACTCTGGCAAGATCTCAGATCTGTTATCTTTTCTAGTATCTCCCAGTTATTTGGGGCATCTTCAGGATGTGTCTTCTGGGTGCTTTCATAGAGAATAATGAGCTAAATATCTAAAATTAAAAATGCCTTGTTGGAACTCAGATTCATTTTTTCTATTTGTATTATTTTTGGATTAGATATCTGTAGTCTGTGATATTGATCATCTAATCTAAAACGGAAGCATAAATAAAATAACTGCTCCAAGGTGTGAAAACATGTAGGAAAACGAAATGGAAGATCTTGTCTACACAAATTACTTGAGTCACCCAAGTTATGCAGTTATATACTGCATATATACTGAATTATATACTGAATTCTTAGTTCCTGGCTTTGGCCATGCCTAGTCTTGGCTGTTGCGTGTGTTTAGGAAGTAAACCAGTGGATGAAAGAGCTCGTTGTGCTTCCTATGTCTCTGTCTCTCTTTCAAATAAATAAAATACGTAAATAGTTTACAAACACAAAGAGTTGGAATTGACAATTTCATGCTTCGTGTGTTCTGAGCTATTGTATTAAGTCTTTTGTTTCTTTTTTGACACTTAGACATCTTTAGATCCTTGCTGATCCTGAAGGGACTCCCCGTCACAACGCAGCTCATTCCTAGAGGTAGCAAACAACTCATCTAAGAGTGTGCTTTAAATGCAAAAGTCAATCAATCCAGAGCCCACAATCTGACCTCCTTAGCTGAGCTTTTCTAGGTTATTGTTCCCCTGCCCTGATCACACCAGGACTATGTACCACACAGTAAGGGACATTCCCTATACTCCAGAACCTACTGAGCTTATTCGAATCAGTCAAGCAGAGCTTCATACCCTCTCTTACCTGTGTGTCCCCTCAGAAACCACACTAAAGGCTCTTGTCACACTTCCCCTGCTCTGTCTACATCCAGACTACTGACACTGCTCCTTTTTCCCTACGCACTGAGATGTGGTGTACCCCCTTGTACCGGGATCTGTATTTTAAGCTCTCTTTTCAATGTCAGTCATCTCCTTATTGGAGATTTTAAGAATAAAAATTAAATCAAATATCTTTTCTGGCCATAATGTAGTAAAACTAGAAATCAGTAGGAAGAAAAACTCCAGAAACTTCATAATACATGGAAAGGAAATAACTTACTCTTGAGCAACCAATGGCTAAAGAAAGAATTAAACATTTAAAAATCTCTTGAAATGAATGAAAATGGAAACACAACACACCATAATTTTCTCTGTAAAAGGGCACTTCAGTTTTGAGGAAATGTAATTTAAAATAAGTGTATTTTGATGCAAATATCATGAAATACTCATATTTGCTACAAGTAGCTTATTTCAAAGAGGCTTAACTTAAAGTTAAGCCACAACTAAAATAGTCATCATGGGGCCCCTTTCATTTTGGTGCGGTCCTTTCTGAAGTGTGGGACAAGAATAACAGGTTACTGGCACCTTTGGTTTATGCCTTTGCTATCTACTTTGGAAATTAACTGGCTAAATCTAAAAGTAGCTTCTTGCATCTTTACCAGACAAACCAGCCAGGCTTTGGCCTTGGCCTTGTCTTGTCTTGTACATATGAGATCCACACCCTCCTAATAACTACCAAAAGGCATGTTCATCATGTGGGTGCAACTCAAAGAACACCAAAAGTTCATGGTGCGTTTTGCCAAGTTATGGGCCCTTAATTAGTGCTTCAGCTATAAATCATTTCCTGCTTTCCAAATGTTTACACTTACCGTGTGTGATTCTTTTAAAGAGCAGTACAGGGTGGGGAGGCTTTTTACTAAGGTGTGTGGGCCCCTGGCAAGCCTGGTGTTTGCTTAACTCTGTCTTCAGCTTTTACAAACCTTCCTAGTGTTGAGGCTACTCTTTTGTTCCTTTAGTGTCCTTGTTCTTGGTTTAGTGATTAGGAGCACAGGTCCTGGAGCCAGCCTGTCTGGATTCATACCCAACTCCTCCACTGGGGAAGTTACTTTACCTCTTTGGCCCTCAGTTTTGACAACTATTGTGTAGTTGGGTTAATAAAACTTACTAGATTGCTATGAAGTCTTGAGTTAACATATGCAAAATGCTTATAAAAATCAGAACTTCAGAATAAGTATTGAACATATGTTAGATACTATTTATATCATCACTTTCTCTGTTTCTGTTTTATTTTTCCAGGTTCCAAACTGTATCCTCATCTGTGGCACCGCCATCACCAAGTTCATGAACAACTACTTCTCAAGTTAATTGTGAGTAATATATGGGAAGATTTATTTATTTATTTAAAAGGAAGAACCACAAAGAGAAGAAGAGATGGAGATGGAGATGGAGATTTGGGGCGGGGGGACAGAGCACTTTCATCTTCTGGTTCAGTCCCCAAATGCCTGTAACAGTCAGGACTGGACCAGGCTGAAACAGAAACTAGGAACTCCATCCAAATCTCCCATGTGGGTGACAGGGACATCATCTGCTGCCTCCCAGGTGAGTATTAGCAGGAAGCTGGATCAGAAGTGGAGGTGGGGCTCAATCCCAGGCACTCTGACTTGGGACACAGGTATCCCGTGTAATGACTTAACATGCTGTACATTACACTCACCGTGGAGAGCTTTATTTATGATTTCTCTTAAAAGAATTCCCTATTTCTTTGGCTATACTCAGGAAGGAAGGAGGTGGTGGGTACTCACGGTATCCGGTCAACAAATTATGGAGATTTTTAAAGAAAGTTTTAAATTTGATACAATTTCAGAGTTACAGGAAAGATCTGAATACAGTACAAAGAACTTTGTTTTTTCAAAATCACTGGTGAATAAATTTCTGAGCAATGTACACTCACAGATACTGTAGGTTGTACCAAGCTGTCATTAATATCTGTCATATGTGGTTTTGTGGACTAATTGAGGTGACGTAAATGGTGTATCATCCTGGTTTGCAATTAAGTATTAGATTAGTGAAATCATAATTGTGATTCCATCAAGTCTACAAAAATTCAGGATTTATTATTTGACTGCCGGAAGAGAGAACTGAGGAACAAGTCATAGACAAAATTTCAAGTTTTTTTTTTCTTTTGAAGTCAGAGTGATCAGCAACAGGCCTGGTTTCAGAAATCATTCCATACATCATAGGTTATGAAAACACAACTGTGAAAATGTACTGTAATTATTCAAATAATAAACTCAAAGAAGAAAAGAAATCTTTCATAGAGTATTAGTCACAGTCAGTGTATCCTATTTAGACTCAAACCCAACACTTTGAGAGCATTTGCACCCTGGACCTTACAGCCACTCAGTCCTACCTAACTAAATATTCTCAGATTTCTCTGATTCTTTAAAATGACCACAAGTTTCATCTGCTTCATCGGTTGGAGCTGAGTGGTGCACTGACATTTGTGATTGGCTTTGGCTAGGAGCTCAGTGGGAGCTGTCTCAAGGAGCCTTGATAGGCTGAGTTCCAAGGAAGTATGTCCCAAGATGTAAGAATGGAAATCACTGATGCCCTGATGTTGAGCTTAAAACGACACACAGTGTCTCAGCTGCCACATTCTGTTGTTCAAACCAAGTTACACAATCAGCCCAGATTTAAGAGGCAAGGATAAAGAATCTACTTCTTGGTGGGAGGCAATGCAAATTATGTGTTGCCATATTTAGTCCACAGGAAATGCGCATTAAAAACAGTGTCCAAGTTTATGAAGTATCACACATTTGGGAGCATCATCCTAGAGATGAGATGACTCAGGAGCCCTTAGGACATTGTTCAAGTATCTGGGGGGCTGTTGTTGTAAGAATCAGTTTATATAGAATAGAATTTGCAAAGGTTCTGAATGTAATTAGAAATGGACAGAAAAGGCCATTTAGTAATTGCACATTGTGCTCATCTATAAAAGTGTCCAATTTTCTATAGAAAATTTCTTGGGGGCTGGTGCTGTGGCATTGTGGGCTAAGCCTCCGCCTGCTTTGCTGGCGTCCCATATGGACACTGGTTCATGTCCCAGCTGCTCCTCTTCCCATCCAGCTCTCTGCTATGGCCTGGGAAAGCAGTAGAAGATGGCCCAAGTGCTTGTGTTCCTGCACTCACAGGGGAGACCTGGAGGAAACTCCTGGCTCCTGATCAGCCCAGCTTCGGCTGTTGTGGCTATTTGGGGAGTGAACCAGCGGGTGGAAGACCTTTCTCTCTGTCTCCCCCTCTCACTGTCTGTAACTCTGTCTCTCAAATAAATAAATAAAATCTTTTTTTAAAAAAATTTCTTGTAATAGAGAAGATTAGATCATTTCATTATCTTCTCCAATTCTACCATCATACGACTTCAAAAATTTCCTTAACCTAAGACTTAATTCAAGAAGAAAGTGCTCAAGACTGCAACAAACAAACCATTTTGAAATTAATTAAGCTTCATGAATGTTATTTTTGGGACTTTATCACAAACAGAATCATCTAACTTCGTAAATATTGATGCATCAATTATTTTCCCCTTTGCGTCTCAATTTTTAAGGTTTTGGTTATCAAATAAGCAAAGCTATAATAATTTAAGTTAAAGGCAAAGTTAATTGATCCTCAACACCAATTAAGACACATCTTCTCTGAAATCCTTAACTCACAATGCCTTGACTCTCACATGTCCTAAGATCTGGGACCTTCAGGTTGGTAACTTGGAGTAGGTTATATATGAATCACCCCCAGATTTTTTATTTCCAAGTGAAATAGAAGTCTAAACCCCGTACCCCCCCCCCCAAAAAAAAGGAATTTTGAAATTTGGTGTTGAACATGAATCACTTTCAAAGAGGTACATCAATGCCCTCTTGTGGCCAATTAAGAGATTGTGCCACACTGTCTACAAAAAATCAAGCAAAACTTTACGGTACAGGTTGGTGATCACCTTTTTGTGCTAGGTAGATCCTGTTTGAAAAGAAAAGAATGAATTGCAAAACTAGAGAAAAAATGAGGGGAAGGTAAAATATTGTTTCAGTTTTTATTTTACATCTTAGGTGATAAGCCAGCTAGAAGAAGCACTCAGTTGCAGCAGAAGGTTTAAAACTCTTATAGAGAATTTGATGATACACAGGTGAAGGGGCACGGAGTGAAGGCAGAGCACAGTGAGTTGGGTGATGTCCCTGGAAAATCTTGGAGTCTTTGTAATCCTCAGAAATTTTTACAGTGTCCCCTAATATATAGTAGTATGTGGGAACTTCAGGATCCTTCCATGACGCTAGGGTCTTGATAAATAAACAGACATCCTGATGAATCCAGGCTGCATTAATATTCAGTTGTTTCTACCCTTCTTAGGCAATGAGTGCCAAAATCAGACATTCTGAGATGCAGTCATTAAACATTGTGGAATGCCTTTACAAAGGACAGAGCTAAGTTTAATCCCTGGGGAGAAATTTAGAAAGCTGCACTAATAATAGGAAGTTCAGGCCACAGTAGGATACCTGAGATCAATTATTGTCACTTTCCTTCACCATAGCTAGAGTGTTCCGCAGAATCCCCAAAGTGATGCTGAGGTGCAAGGTAGTAACGATCTTGCCCAGCATAGAACAGAGCACTCTACTCTCAGCTTCTAAGAGGTCAACTTTTTTAGATTCTACATATAAGTAAGACCTTGTAGTACATGTTTGTCTGTGCTTGGCTTCTTTCATTTAACATATTAACCTCCAGTTCCATCCATGTATTAGTATATTTAAATTCATAATCATCTATTTGTATTAAACATTTATCTTCAACACTACCCTCTTGCCTCTCTTCCAAATGTAAAACTTTACTTCACCTTTTGGTCTCCCCCTACTCACCCCTTTCATCTTTGTGGCATCCAGGCCATTCTGCAGATAGGGACAACCCCCAGTTGTTCAGTAAATGCAGTGTATCATCTCCATCATGATATAAGCAGAGATAAGCTCTCTCCGCTTCAGCAGTTTCATCTACCCATGTGTCACATGAGGATACTAACATCCTTTGCATGTCAAACCACTTTAAACCAAATGGAAACTCAAACATTTGTATTATGTGTTCTGGTTGCCAGATTATCTCTATTAATTAGGCTTATTTAAGTTTCATAAGAGTTTATACTGATTTTTAGTTTCAGTGAGGCTTAAGATCCTTTTGCAGGTTGGTTTCACATTTCACACCAAAAATTAAGCCTCTGAAGTCCACTGATCTGATTATCACTTGTGGTTAAGTAGCCATCCCTTCCGGCTCCATAGTATGCCCTGTGTGGTATTTTGGAACCCTGTCCTCACACCTTTCTGATGTGAAAGTCCAGGACCGCAGAGGGATTAAATTTTCTCTATAATAAACACTCCATAAATATTAACTATTACTGTTGAACTAACAGCAAACTTTAGTATGTTCATGTACTTTAAATTTTTTATTATTTGTTAAAAAGTGTTAGACATAGGGGGGCTAGCATTGTGGTGCAGCTGGTTAAGTCACTGCCTGCAACTCCATCATCCCTTATCAGAGTTCTGGTTCACATCCTGGCTGCTGTGCTTCCAATTTAGCTCCCTGGTAATGCACCTGGGAGGACAACAGGCGATGGCGCAAATATCTGGGTCCCTGCCACTGGTGTGGGTAACTCAGATCAAGTTCTGGGCTCCAGCCTTCAGCCTTGTCCAGCCAGCCATTGTTACAGCCTTTTAGAGATTGAAGCAGTGGATCGAAGATCTCTTTTTCTCTTTCTCCCTTGCTCTATCACACTGCTTTTCAAAAAAAAATAAGTAAATCTTAAAAAAAAATCTTATATGTAAGTTCTATTAAGTATGAGGTCACATTTCCTAAAGTTTTAACTATCTGGATTTGTGACCACGGAACCTCAAGACACTGATCAGCAAACTGAAGCAAGCAAACAAAAAGATATGTTCTTATTCTCTTACCCTAAAAGAATTTCAGATTTTTAGACTTGGGAAGGAAAAAAAATAGCTGATTAGATCAAAGGCCCAGGAAAGTCAAGGCCAAAGATGACTGAACTGAAGATTTGAAAGAATTAGGATGCTCTCTTGGGACCGGAGCTGTGGCGCAGCAGGTTAAAGCCCTGGCCTGAAGCTCTGGCATCCCATACGGGCGCCGGTTCTAGTCCCGGCTGCTCCTCTTCCGATCCAGCTCTCTGCTATGGCCTGGGAAAGCAGTAGAAGGGCCCCTGCATGCACGTGGGAGACCCGGAGGAAGTTCCTGGCTCCTGGCTTTGGATCGGCTCAGCTCTGGCTGTTGTGGCCATCTGGGGAGTGAACCAGCGGATGGAAGACCTCTCTTTCTCTCTCTCTGTCTCTATCTCGCTCTGTAACTCTGTATTTCAAATAAATAATAAAGTAAATCTTAAAAAAAAGAATTAGGATGCTCTCAAGAGAAATGCAGAAGTTTGGGAAAGGAAGATTGACAGGAAAGGTAATCAGATTTGTGCTATGAAATGTGTTTGAATTGATATCAGGACATTCAACAGAAATATCCCAGGTAGAGTGAAGCCAGGGAGAGTCTGGAGAAATATGCCATGCATTTGAGGTGTGAGAAAGACTAACAAAAGAACTATGAACAGGCAAGAATGAATTCATTAATAAAATGTAATAGGTTTGATTGAGAGTGGAACAGCAGAAGCCAGAATATGCTCCAATTGCTCAGGTGGCTTCATACTCATCTATATTTCCTTATTTTAAATATGATTACTTATTAACTGATCTTCTGTCTCCAGGTATCAGGTACTACCTTAGATATGGACTTTCTGTTTAGTTTTCACACATCATAGGCGGCATTTTCTTTTCTCCCAGCAAACATTTGCATTTCTCAACTGGAATACTTCCTTCTCTCCTATTTGAGCATTTAGTTAATCATTGCCAGAGGAGCTCATTTCTAAGCTGGGAGAAGAGTAAAGCAGCTGGAATGTGAGACTTGGGGATCTGTCAACAGAAAAGCTGGAAGGGCGGTGTTCACATTTGTTTTGGGTCCAACACAGATGGTCTTCTACAACAATGGCTTCCCTTTTAAGAAAAGTCAATATAAAGGCAGTTTCAGAAGTTCTGTGTAAATCAAGTATAAAATAAGATTATACTACATGAAAAAAAGAAAGGAAAAGTAGTTGACCCTAAATTTAATGTGAATTAATATATGACAGCACTAGAAGTAGTAGCCATTTATTAAAAACTTTAGTGCCATGATCTGACCAATGAACTTTATTTGTATTCTGATTGTTATTCCTCATGACAATTCCATGGATCCAGTTTAGATCCACAGTGCCTAATTCTTAATTCTAAACACCACAGAGATCTGAGAACCTTAAGGTTTTTTTTAAAGATTTATTTATTTGAAAGTCAGAGTTATACAGAGAGAGGAGAGGTGCAGAGAGAGAGGTCTTCCATCCGATAGTTCACTCCCCAGTTGGCCGCAACGGCCGGAGCTGTGTCAATCCTAAGCCAGGAGCCAGGAGCTTCTTCTGGGTTTCCCATGTGAGTGCAGGAGCCCAAGGACTTGGGCCATCTTCTACTGCTTTCCCAGGCCATAGCAGAGAGCTGGGTGGGAAGTGGAGCATCCGGGTCTCCAACCAGCCCCCATATGGGATGCGGGCACTTCAGGCCAGGGGGTTAACCCACTGTGCCACAACGCCGGCCCAAACCTGAAGTTTTTGTTACTTTATTTTATAACTAATTTGACAGCAAAATATGTCAAGATATAAAGCTGTTTACTTCTTTATATGACACATTTTGCTGAAGAATTGCTGATGTGTTTTAGTAGGGGGTGCTGCTCTAGAAACCACTGAGCTTTCTGTCATGCATTGTATAGCTTCTCTGAAAAACATTTTTTTTGAATTTCTGAAATCTCTAATACCCAAGGTTTTGGAAGAAAGATTGTGAAAACTGAGAGAGGTAAATGTGAAATTTAGCTCAAAGTCACACAGGCAGACACTGTGGCCCAACTGCAACCATTTTGGCCATTTAGAGAATGCACCAGCATTTGTTTGCTCGCTCTCTCTCTCTCTCTCTCTCTCTCTGTGTGTGTGTGTGTGTGTGTGTTTGCCCATCAAATAAAAAGCACAATTATTTTTCTAGTGGAAGAACGACATAGACAAAATGAGACCACTCTGAAGGAGAAAAACTTGAAATACTATCCAATGACAAGTAGTTGTTAGACTGGATTAATTCATGGTAGGGAAGTTTTTGGTGTACTTTAGTCACCTTTCACACATATTTGAATGAAGATTGTGGAGACGACATAGCAGAATTGCTCTGAAGTCAAGAATTAGTATCAACAGTTGAAAGTTCAAAGAGAGGTTCCAGCTTTGGAAAGGAGCTGCCATTCCCTACCATCTG